>NW_027464703.1:305000-460000 GCF_043290135.1 Rhipicephalus microplus
TGTAAGCAAGACACTTTATATCAGATGGGGCGGTATAAAGGTTACGTCTAAGGCTATACAATGCCTTGGTAGCCCTGGAGCATACATTATCAATATGAGTGTTCCACCGGAGGTCGGGCGTGAACCATAACCCAAGATATTTATAGTTTTGTACACGCTTGAGGAAAGCATTGCCAATCTGGTAGTTGTAATCTAGAGGTGCTTTCTTTCTAGTTATAGTCATAAAGACTGTTTTTTCTGTGTTCAAACTCATTTGCCATTCTTCGCACCAATCCTTTATTCTTTGAAGATTGTTGTTTAGATTAACTTGGTCATGTTCAGTCTCGATTCTGCTATAAACAACACAGTCATCGGCAAACAACCTTATCGGGACCGTAACGCGGTTTGGTAGGTCATTTATATATAACAAAAATAAAAGGGGACCCAGCACGCTCCCCTGGGGAACTCCAGAATTCACTGCAACTGCTCTAGACTGTTTATTTTTTATTTGAACAAACTGCTGACGGCAGCTGAGATAGGATGAAAACCATTTTGTCAAGTGATTATTTTGAAACGTTTTGTCAATTTTAAACAGGAGCTTTGAGTGCGACACTTTATCAAATGCCTTTGCGAAATCCAAATATACCACATCAGTTTGACCACGCAAATTGATAGTTTTTGAAAGATCATGAACAAATTCGATTAACTGTGTAGCTGTAGATAAGCCTCGGCGGAAGCCATGCTGCTTCGAAAATAATAGTTTGTGCGTATCAAGATAGGACATCAGGTGTTTGTTAATAATGTGCTCGAGTATCTTTGAACATGTACTGATAAGCGAAATAGGACGGTAGTTGCGCTCGTCCCGTGAGGAGCCACTTTTGTGAACAGGGGTAATTTTAGCCCGCTTCCACGCTAGTGGAAAAGAGCCACTGCGCAGGGACGACTGAAATATTTTTGTAAGGAAGCGAGCCGCCCATTCAGCGTATCTGTACAGAAATTCGTTTGGTATACCATCAGGGCCAGGGATTTTTCTTGTATTTATATTAAGTAAAAGATTTAGGACACCCTCTTCGCTAATTACCACAACATCGATCGGCCGCTGCAATGATGACGTAGAAAATTCGGGCAAAATGCCATTATCATGAGTAAACACAGAAGCAAAAAAAGAATGGAAATCATCAACACGTTGTTGAGTAATTTCAGGTAGCCTCGGGGAGCTTGCTGGGGTAGTTATAAAGCGCCAAAACCTTGAGGGGGCTTCCTTCAAGTATTTCGTCAATGTCACATTGAAAAACCGATCCCTGGATTGTTTGATCAGACGTTTCAGTTCTTGTCTCATTGAAGAAATGCAAGCTGTTCCTTCAGGGGTACAATTTTTTGCACAAAATTTTTGTTTCAGTTTTAGTTTTCTTTTTGTGTGAATGATTTTTCTGGTAATCCAGGGATTGGTTTTACAAATGCGTTTTCTAATCCTGGGTACATAGCTGTCTATGCACTTCCCTACAACAATTGAAAAGAAATGCCATAGCCTATCAGTGCTGCAGTCAGTGTTGTAAAGGACCTGAAATTCATCAAAGGACCTTTCAAGATAGTCCAAAATAGACACATCATCAGCCGCCATAAAATTCAATACAGTGCTAAGTGTGGGTTTACCCAAGGTGTCTGGGGACAATGCTAGGCGCGTTACTACCATTCTGTGGTCGGATAGGCCTTCTACAACTTCACAACGGCTGAGTAACGGCAACAGCTTTGGGGACACAAAAACCAAATCAAGGATAGATGACCTTGTAGTCCCTATCCGAGTAAATTCAGTGACAGTTTGCGTTAGCCCGTAGCAGAATGCCAGCTCCAGTAGTTGCTCAGCACCTCAACCTGTTCCGATCCAGGAGACTGGGATAGCCAATTAATATCCGGAAGATTGAAGTCCCCTAATAATAATACGTTATCTTGGGGGCTAAAATTAGAATCCATAAAAGTTCTTAGCTTTGCGATTATATCAAGAAAGGAATTCGGCGCTCTATAAATCCCTCCAATATACACAGTTCGCTCGCTGAACCCACACCTAATCCACAACATTTCTATGTCATAGTTATCATCCAACACTGAAAACCTAATGTTGTCTTTAATAAGAAACGCAACACCACCACCTCTTCCTTGCCGGTCTTTTCTAACAATTGTGTAACCTGTAGGTGTTACTTCAAAATCTGCTACATCCGTGTGTAACCAAGTCTCTGTTACGACCATTATATCCGGTTCATGCTCCAGGATTGCGGCTTCAACTGCATCAGCTTTATTCAGCAAACTTCTGGCGTTTACATTAATAACCTTAACAGATGCGGTCGGTCTCGATTTGCGTCAGTCAGAGCTGGTAATACCTGGGCTAGCATACCTGAATCGCTCGTTGGTAGCCTCAATCCAGCCATAGAGAACGTTGTTTACTTTCAATTTATCGATGATTAGTTTAACCTTTGCTCCCTTTGCTCTTTCATCCGCTGATGAAATCCATAGTTGTTTTCTGATTTCAACTACTCGTTTAGAGTAATCTTCGCTGATACTGAATTGTGTCCCCTTGAGGTTGCGGCAGTTTTTCAGTATTTTGGTTTTGTCCCTGTAGTCTCCTACTTTCAAGATGACCGGACGGCTTCTTCCAGGTATTTTCTTTCCTAGACGGTGAATTCTCTCAATGGAGCTACACTTTGAGCCAAGTAATTTGTCAAAGATATCGTCATTCACCTTACTTAAGAGTACTGCCTCATCCTCAAATTCTTCTTCTTCCACTCCGCGTACCATAAAGTTGTTGCGTCTAGAACGATTATCTAAGTCATCGATCTGCCTGGCAAGAGCCGTCAATTCACTGTCATGGCGACCAACACTTGATTCTATCATTGTAAGCCGGCTCTGTATTTCACCCAACCCTTCAAGTTGTTTTTCAATAGTCTGGAGCCTAACATGCATGTCGGAAATGCTGGCATCCGTAGATGTCTGCTTGGCCTGAATTTCATTACCTTTTGCTAGTAGTTTAGTCTGGTTACTTAATATTTCCTCCAGCATTTTTTCAACCTCGGGCCCAGGATTTTCCTCTACGTCACCGGACAACTTCAGTAACAGGCTTACAACTGAAACACAGTCATTTAGGCAACCAAGAACAGTGTGTGTACACGGCAGCACAATCAGGCAGGTACAGTTACTACGAAAACCATACTTTCGATCACCAACCTGCACAAGTAGACGCACGTAAGGCGACATCATCACGGCGTTGCTGCCGCGTCCACTGAAGGTCGAGACCATGGCCCTTGTTTTTATATGCTCCGGGCAGCTTGCTATCGGGGAGGAGGAGGACGTCATCGTGCTCCACGGGGGTGCGCAGTCGATGAAGTCCACGTGGCACAGCATCGTTGACGCCACTGGCGATGATCTAGTTGCGCAGTGGTTGAGTTCCTTCGAGGGCTGGTGCGCATTCTTCATCGGGGTCCATTGATAGTGTTGTCCAGCAATAACATAGGCCGCTGCTGCGTCCGCGAAGAACCACGCCAAAACCTGCACAAGTAGACGCACGTAAGGCGACATCATCACCATATTGTGATATTCTCGTTAAAGCGCATGCAAGCATCGTGAAACCTTAAAGAACGATGTCATTTAGCGAGATACAGCGTTCTGTACTGTAATAAGTTGGTGAAAAACTGTGAGGATATGCAAATATCGTATTTGTGAACGAAACAGTGTAATAGAGCGTTTTTAGTATACAAGTGCGATGTTAGGTTATGTTAAGATATGAACCGTCGTAAAACCGCATTAAACAATGTCACTTAGTGAGATGCAGTGTTTTTCACCATTACAAGTCGGGAACTGCGATATCTAATGTGAAAGCGCTTGCAACCGTCGTTAGGTTAGGTTAGGTTAGGTTGGTTTGGGTTGGATTAGGTTAGGTTGGGTTGGGTTGGGTTGGGTTAGGTTGGGTTAGGTTAGGTTAGGTTACGTTACGTTAGGTTAGGTTAGGTTAGGTTACGTTAGATTAGGTTAGGTTAGGTTACGTTAGGTTAGGTTAGGTTAGGTTAGGTAAGGTTAGGTTAGGTTAGGTTAGGTTAGGTTTGGTTAGGTTAGGTTGGGTTGGGTTGGGTTCGGTTGGGTTAGGTTAGGTTATGTTATGTTAGGTTAGGTTAGGTTGGGTTAGGTTAGGTTAGGTTGGGTTAGGTTAGGTTGGGTTGGGTTAGGTTAGGTTAGGTTAGGTTAGGTTGGGTTGGGTTGTGTTAGGTTAGGTTAGGTTAGTTTATGTTAGGTTGGGTTGGGTTGGGTTAGGTTAGGTTAGGTAAGATTAGGTTAGGTTAGGTTGGGTTGGGTTGGGTTAGGTTAGGTTAGGTTAGGTTAGGTTGGGTTGGGTTGGGTTGTGTTGGGTTAGGTTAGGTTAGGTTAGGTTAGGTTAAGTTAGGTTAGGTTAAGTTAGGTTAAGTTAGGTTAGGTAAGGTTAGGTTAGGTTAGATTAGGTTAAGATATGGACCGTCGTAAAACCGCAATAAACAATGTCACTTAGTGAGATGCAGTGTTTTTCACCATTAGAAGTCGGGAACTGCGATATCTATTGTGAAAGCGCTTGATACCGTCGTAATGTTGTAGAAAGCAATGTAAAGTACCGAGTAAAACGTTTTCTAACGATAGAAGTGCGAAGGTTATGTTAGGTTGAGTTATGTTAGTTTAAGCTAGGTAGCGTCGTGAAACCACCAAAAACGACGTCATCTAACGAGATAGTGTTGTTTTATTGCGAGTACGAAACTGCGATAGCTGAAATGTTGTGAAAGCACACAAAACGGCATGAACAAGCTAAATACTGCGTGTTGTACCGTTACAAGTGCGAAACTGCTATGTTGTGATATTCTCGTTAAAGCGCATGCAAGCATTGTGAAACCTTAAAGAATGATGTCATTTAGCGAGATACAGCGTTCCGTACTGTAATAAGTTGGTGAAAAACTGTGAGGTCATGCAAATATCGTAATTGTAAACGAAACAGTGTAATTGAGCGTTTTGAGATACAAGTGCAAATGTTAGGTTAGGTTAAGATATGAACCATTGTAAAACCGCAATTAACAATGTCACTTAGTGAGATAGAGTGTTTTTCACCATTACAAGTCGGGAACTGCGATATCTAATGTGAAAGCGCATGAAACCGTCGTAATGTTGTAGAGAGCATTGTAAAGTAGTGAGTAAAACGTTTTCTAACGATAGAAGTCCGAAGGTTATGTTAGGTTGAGTTATGTTAGTTTAAGCTAGGTAGCGTCGTGAAACCACCAAAAAGGACGTCGTCTAACGAGGTAGTGTTGTTTTATTGATATGTACGAAACTGCAATAGGTGAAATGTTGTAAAAGCACAAAACGGCATGAACGAGCCAAATACTGCGTGTTGTACCGTTACAAGTGCGAAACTGCTATATTGTGATATTCTCGTTAAAGCGCATGCAAGCATCGTGAAACCTTAAAGATCGATGTCATTTAGCGAGATACAGCATTCTGTACTGCAATAAGTTGCTGAAAAACTGTGAGGTTATGCAATTATCGTATTTGTGAACGAAACAGTGTAATAGAGCGTTTTTATATACAAGTGCGATGTTAGGTTATGTTAAAAAATGAACCGTCGTAAAACCGCATTAAACAATGTCACTTAGTGAGATGCAGTGTTTTTCACCATTACAAGTCGGGAACTGCGATATCTAATGTGAAAGCGCTTGCAACCGTCGTTAGGTTAGGTTGGTTTGGGTTGGATTAGGTTAGGTTGGGTTGGGTTGGGTTGGGTTAGGTTGGGTTAGGTTAGGTTAGGTTACGTTACGTTAGGTTAGGTTAGGTTAGGTTACGTTAGATTAGGTTAGGTTAGGTTACGTTAGGTTACGTTAGGTTAGGTTAGGTAAAGTTAGGTTAGGTTAGGTTAGGTTAGGTTTGGTTAGGTTAGGTTGGGTTGGGTTTGTTGGGTTAGGTTAGGTCAGGTTAGGTTAGGTTAGGTTGGGTTGGGTTGGGTTGGGTGTGGTTGGGTTAGGTTAGGTTAGGTTAGGTTGGGTTGGGTTGGGTTGGGTTAGGTTAGGTTAGGTTAGGTTAGGTTAAGTTAGGTTAGGTTAAGTTAGGTTAACTTAGGTTAGGTAAGGTTAGGTTAGGTTTGGTTAAGATATGGACCGTCGTAAGACCGCAATAAACAATGTCACTTAGCGAGATGCAGTGTTTTTCACCATTAGAAGTCGGGAACTGCGATATCTAATGTGAAAGCGCTTGATACCGTCGTAATGTTGTAGAAAGCAATGTAAAGTACCGAGTAAAACGTTTTCTAACGATAGAAGTGCGAAGGTTATGTTAGGTTGAGTTATGTTAGTTCAAGCTAGGTAGCGTCGTGACACCACCAAAAACGACGTCATCTAACGAGATAGTGTTGTTTTATGGCAAGTACGAAACTGCGATAGGTGAAATGTTGTGAAAGCACACAAAACGGCATGAACAAGCCAAATACTGCGTGTTGTACCGTTACAAGTGCGAAACTGCTATGTTGTGATATTCTCCTTAAAGCGCATGCAAGCATTGTGAAACCTTAAAGAATGATGTCATTTAGCGAGATACAGCGTTCTGTACTGTAATAAGTTGGTGAAAAACTGTGAGGTCATGCAAATATCGTAATTGTGAACGAAACAGTGTAAATGAGCGTTTTGAGATACAAGTGCGAATCTTAGGTTAGGTTAAGATATGAACCGTCGTAAAACCACATTAAACAATGTCACTTAGTGAGATCCAGTGTTTTTCACCATTACAAGTCGAGAACTGTGATATCCTTTGTTAAATCGCATGAAACCGTCGTAATGTTGTAGAAAGCATTGTAAAGTAGCCAGTAAAACGTTTTCTAACGATAGAAGTGCGAAGGTTGAGATAGTTTAGGCTAGGTAGCATCGTGAAACCACCAAAAACGACGTCATCTAATGAGATAGTGTTGTTTTATTGCGACTACGAAACTGCGATAGGTGAAATATTGTGAATGGACACAAAACGGCATGAACTAGCCAGGTACTGCGTGTTGTACCGTTACAAGTGCGAAACTGCTATGTTGTGACATTCTCGTTAAAGCGCATGCAAGCATCGTGAAACCTTGAAGAACGATGTGATTTAGCAAGATACAGAGTTCTGTACTGCAATAAGTTGGTGAAAATCTGTGAGGTATGCAAATATCGTACTTGTGAACGAAACAGTGTGATAGAGCGTTTTTAGATACAAATGCGATGTTAGGTTATGTTAAGATATGAACCGTCGTAAAACCGCATTAAACAAGGTCACTTAGTGAGATGCAGTGTTTTTCACCATTACAAGTCGGGAACTGCGATATCTACTGTGAAAGCGCTTGATACCGTCGTAATGTTGTAGAAAGCAATGTAAAGTACCGAGTAAAACGTTTTCTAACGATAGAAGTGCGAAGGTTATGTTAGGTTGAGTTATGTTAAAGCTAGGTAACGTCGTGAAACCACCAAAAACGACGTCATCTTATGAGATAGTGGTGTTTTATTGCGACTACGAAACTGCAATAGGTCAAATATTGTGAAAGGACACAAAACGGCATGAACTAGCCAGGTACTGCGTGTTGTACCGTTACAAGTGCGAAACTGCTATATTGTGATATTCTCGTTAAAGCGCATGCAAGCATCGTGAAACCTTGAAGAACGATGTCATTTAGCGAGATACAGCGTTCTGTACTGTAATAAGTTGGTGAAAAACTGTGAGGATATGCAAATATCGTATTTGTGAACGAAACAGTGTAATAGAGCGTTTTTAGTATACAAGTGCGATGTTAGGTTATGGTAAGATATGAACCGTCGTAAAACCGCATTAAACAATGTCAGTGAGATGCAGTGTTTTTCACCATTACAAGTCGGGAACTGCGATATCTAGTGTGAAAGCGCTTGCAACCGTCGTTAGGTTAGGCTAGGTTAGGTTAGGTTGGTTTGGGTTGGATTAGGTTAGGTTGGGTTGGGTTGGGTTAGGTTGGGTTAGGTTAGGTTAGGTTAGGTTACGTTACGTTAGGTTAGGTTAGGTTACGTTAGATTAGGTTAGGTTACGTTAGGTTAGGTTAGGTTAGGTTAGGTTAGGTTTGGTTAGGTTAGGTTGGGTTGGGTTCGGTTGGGTTAGGTTAGGTTATGTTAGGTTAGGTTGGGTTAGGTTAGGTTGGGTTAGGTTAGGTTGGGTTGGGTTAGGTTAGGTTAGGTTAGGTTGGGTTGGGTTGTGTTAGGTTAGGTTAGGTTAGGTTAGGTTAGTTTAGGTTAGGTTAGGTTAGGTTAGGTTAAGTTAGGTTAGGTTAAGTTAGGTTAAGTTAGGTTAGGTAAGGTAAGGTTAGGTTAGGTTAGGTTAAGATATGAACTGTCGTAAAACCGCAATAAACAATGTCACTTAGTGAGATGCAGTGTTTTTCACCATTAGAAGTGGGGAACTGCGATATCTAATGTGAAAGCGCTTGATACCGTCGTAATGTTGTAGAAAGCAATGTAAAGTACCGAGTAAACCGTTTTCTAATGATAGAAGTGCGAAGGTTATGTTAGGTTGAGTTATGTTAGTTTAAGCTAGGTAGCGTCGTGAAACCACCAAAAACGACGTCATCTAACGAGATAGTGTCGTTTTATGGCAAGTACGAAACTGCGATAGGTGAAATGTTTTGAAAGCACACAAAACGGCATGAACAAGCCAAATACTGCGTGTTGTACAGTTACAAGTGCGAAACTGCTATGTTGTGATATTCTCCTTAAAGCGCATGCAAGCAATTTGAAACCTTAAATAATGATGTCATTTAGCGAGATACAGCGTTCTGTACTGTAATAA
Source organism: Rhipicephalus microplus (assembly GCF_043290135.1). Lineage (NCBI taxonomy): Eukaryota > Metazoa > Arthropoda > Arachnida > Ixodida > Ixodidae > Rhipicephalus > Rhipicephalus microplus. The sequence continues at coordinate 313,803 of NW_027464703.1, forward strand.
GTTGGTGAAAAACTGTGAGGTCCTGCAAATATCGTAATTGTGAACGAAACAGGGTAATTGAGCGTTTCGAGATACAAGTGCGAATGTTAGGTTAGGTTAAGATATGAACCATCGTAAAACCACATTAAACATTGTCACTTAGTGAGATCCAGTGTTTTTCACCATTACAAGTCGGGAACTGTGATATCTTATGTTAAATCGCATGAACCGTCGTAATGTTGTAGCAAGCATTGTAAAGTAGCTAGTAAAACGTTTTCTAACGATAGAAGTGCGAAGGTTATGTTAGGTTGAGTTAGTTTAAGCTAGGTAGCGTCATGAAACCACCAAAAACGACGTCATCTAACGAGATAGTGTTATTTTATTTTGACTACAAAACTGCGATAGGTGAAATGTGAAAGCACACAAAACGGCATGAACAAGCCAGATACTGTGTGTTGTACCGTTACAAGTGCGAAACTGCTATGTTGTGACATTCTCTATAAAGCGCATGCAAGCATCGTGAAACCTTAAAGAACGATGTCATTTAGCGAGATACAGCGTTCTGTACTGCAATAAGTTGCTGAAAAACTGTGAGGTTATGCAATTATCGTAATTGTGAACGAAACAGTGTAATAGAGCGTTTTTAGATACAAGTGCGAATGTTAGGTTAGGTTAAGATATGAACCGTCGTAAAACCGCATTAAACAAAGTCACTTATTGAGATGCAGTGTTTTTCACCATTACAAGTCGGGAACTGCGATATTTAATGTGAAAGCACATGAAACCGTCGTAATGTTGTAGAGAGCATTGTAAAGTAGCGAGTAAAACGTTTTCTAACGATAGAAGTGCGAAGGTTATGTTAGGTTGAGTTATGTTGGTTTAAGCTCGGTAGCGTCGTGAAACCACCAAAAAGGACATCTACCGAGATAGTGTTGTATTATTGCATGTACGAAACTGCAAAAGGTGAAATGTTGTGAAAGCACTTAAAACGGCACGAACAAGCCAGATACTGCATGTTGTACCGTTACAAATGCGAAACTGCTGTTGTGATATTCTCGTTAAAGCGCATGAAAGCATCGTGAAACCTTAAAGAACGATGTCATTTAGCGAGATACAGCGTTCTGTACTGCAATAAGTTGCTGAAAATTTGTGAGGTTATGCAAATATCGTAATTGTGAACGAAACAGTGTAAATGAGCGTTTTGAGATATAAGTGCGAATCTTAGGTTAGGTTAAGATATGAACCGTCGTAAAACCACATTAAACAATGTCACTTAGTGAGATCCAGTGTTTTTCACCATTACAAGTCGAGAACTGTGATATCCTATGTTAAATCGCATGAAACCGTCGTAATGTAGTAGAAAGCATTGTAAAGTAGCCAGTAAAACGTTTTCTAACGATAGAAGTGCGAAGGTTATTTTAGGTTGAGATAGTTTAAGCTAGGTAGCGTCGTGAAACCACCAAAAACGACGTCATCTAATGAGATAGTGGTGTTTTATTGCGACTACGAAACTGCAATAGGTCAAATATTGTGAAAGGACACAAAACGGCATGAACTAGCCAGGTACTGCGTGTTGTACCGTTACAAGTGCGAAACTGCTATATTGTGATATTCTCGTTAAAGCGCATGCAAGCATCGTGAAACCTTGAAGAACGATGTCATTTAGCGAGATACAGCGTTCTGTACTGTAATAAGTTGGTGAAAAACTGTGAGGATATGCAAATATCGTATTTGTGAACGAAACAGTGTAATAGAGCGTTTTTAGTATACAAGTGCGATGTTAGGTTATGGTAAGATATGAACCGTCGTATAACCGCATTAAACAATGTCACTTAGTGAGATGCAGTGTTTTTCACCATTACAAGTCGGGAACTGCGATATCTAATGTGAAAGCGCTTGCAACCGTCGTTAGGTTAGGCTAGGTTAGGTTAGGTTGGTTTGGGTTGGATTAGGTTAGGTTGGGTTGGGTTGGGTTAGGTTGGGTTAGGTTAGGTTAGGTTAGGTTACGTTACGTTAGGTTAGGTTAGGTTACGTTAGATTAGGTTAGGTTACGTTAGGTTAGGTTAGGTTAGGTTAGGTTAGGTTTGGTTAGGTTAGGTTGGGTTGGGTTCGGTTGGGTTAGGTTAGGTTATGTTAGGTTAGGTTGGGTTAGGTTAGGTTGGGTTAGGTTAGGTTGGGTTGGGTTAGGTTAGGTTAGGTTAGGTTGGGTTGGGTTGTGTTAGGTTAGGTTAGGTTAGGTTAGGTTAGGTTAGGTTAGTTTAGGTTAGGTTAGGTTAGGTTAGGTTAAGTTAGGTTAGGTTAAGTTAGGTTGTTAGGTTAGGTAAGGTAAGGTTAGGTTAGGTTAGGTTAAGATATGAACTGTCGTAAAACCGCAATAAACAATGTCACTTAGTGAGATGCAGTGTTTTTCACCATTAGAAGTGGGGAACTGCGATATCTAATGTGAAAGCGCTTGATACCGTCGTAATGTTGTAGAAAGCAATGTAAAGTACCGAGTAAACCGTTTTCTAATGATAGAAGTGCGAAGGTTATGTTAGGTTGAGTTATGTTAGTTTAAGCTAGGTAGCGTCGTGAAACCACCAAAAACGACGTCATCTAACGAGATAGTGTCGTTTTATGGCAAGTACGAAACTGCGATAGGTGAAATGTTTTGAAAGCACACAAAACGGCATGAACAAGCCAAATACTGCGTGTTGTACAGTTACAAGTGCGAAACTGCTATGTTGTGATATTCACCTTAAAGCGCATGCAAGCAATTTGAAACCTTAAATAATGATGTCATTTAGCGAGATACAGCGTTCTGTACTGTAATAAGTTGGTGAAAAACTGTGAGGTCCTGCAAATATCGTAATTGTGAACGAAACAGGGTAATTGAGCGTTTCGAGATACAAGTGCGAATGTTAGGTTAGGTTAAGATATGAACCATCGTAAAACCACATTAAACATTGTCACTTAGTGAGATCCAGTGTTTTTCACCATTACAAGTCGGGAACTGTGATATCTTATGTTAAATCGCATGAACCGTCGTAATGTTGTAGCAAGCATTGTAAAGTAGCTAGTAAAACGTTTTCTAACGATAGAAGTGCGAAGGTTATGTTAGGTTGAGTTAGTTTAAGCTAGGTAGCGTCATGAAACCACCAAAAACGACGTCATCTAACGAGATAGTGTTATTTTATTTTGACTACAAAACTGCGATAGGTGAAATGTGAAAGCACACAAAACGGCATGAACAAGCCAGATACTGTGTGTTGTACCGTTACAAGTGCGAAACTGCTATGTTGTGACATTCTCTATAAAGCGCATGCAAGCATCGTGAAACCTTGAAGAACGATGTGATTTAGCGAGATACAGAGTTCTGTACTGCAATAAGTTGGTGAAAAACTGTGAGGTTATGCAAATATCGTATTTGTGAACGAAACAGTTTAATAGAGCGTTTTTAGATACAAATGCGATGTTAGGTTGTGTTAAGATATGAACCGTCGTAAAATCGCATTAAACAATGTCACTTAGTGAGATGCAGTGTTTTTCACCATTACAAGTCGGGAACTGCGATATCTAATGTGAAAGCTCTTGATACCGTCGTAATGTTGTAGAAAGCATTGTAAAGTACCGAGTAAAACGTTTTCTAACGATAGAAGTGCGAAGGTTATGTTAGGTTGAGTTATGTTAGTTTAAGCTAGGTAACGTCGTGAAACCACCAAAAACGACGTCATCATATGAGATAGTGGTGTTTTATTGCGACTACGAAACTGCAATAGGTCAAATATTGTGAAAGGACACAAAACGGCATGAACTAGCCAGGTACTGCGTGTTGTACCGTTACAAGTGCGAAACTGCTATTTCATTTCATTTCATTTCATTTATTTATACTGTTAGCCCAGAAGTGGGCCGTTACAGGGTGGAAGTACAAACAATTATTTGCAAAAGAGAAGTACCGTACAGGTCTCGAGATAATTTCTCAGTATTATTGTGACCAGCAACTCGAAGTTTTACATAACATACATAAATGGAACACACATGCGATGCAATACATATGCGCAGAAAAGCACATGACGCATTTGAGGCGGCACTTTTGCACCGCGCTGAAGATTTGAAAGACAACTACTGCAGAATCATGCATCCAACAAAAAGTACACACACACGCCAAAAAAAAAACATGTCACTGTTATTCGGAAAATAAACGTTTTAGATTCTGTTCAAATGATGTAAGCGAGGAACAACCAATTATAGACTCTGGCAGGATATTCCAATCTTCAATAGCACGTGGAAAGTAACTGTACTTAAAGCAATCGTTACGTGGGACTAGGGGTGGTATATACATATTATGGCGATGTCTGGAGTGTTCTTGTGTGTTGACCTGGAAGTAATCTGAATAGTTTAGTTTAAAATGATTATGAATTAACTGGAAGAGGAATTTCAGACGCTCAATCCTCGTCCTAAGTTCAGGACTATCCAGTCCAGCTTTTTTACAGAGTTCAGTAGGAGAATGATGTCGGCGGTATTTATTAAAAATAAATCTCGCACCAAGTCGCTGTATTTTTATTATTTTATTGCAGTTTGTCTTTGTGTAAGGGTCCCAGACAATTTTATAATATTCGATAATAGGTCTGACAAGAGTTTTGTAAGCAAGACACTTTATATCAGATGGGGCGGTATAAAGGTTACGTCTAAGGCTATACAATGCCTTGGTAGCCCTGGAGCATACATTATCAATATGAGTGTTCCACCGGAGGTCGGGCGTGAACCATAACCCAAGATATTTATAGTTTTGTACACGCTTGAGGAAAGCATTGCCAATCTGGTAGTTGTAATCTAGAGGTGCTTTCTTTCTAGTTATAGTCATAAAGACTGTTTTTTCTGTGTTCAAACTCATTTGCCATTCTTCGCACCAATCCTTTATTCTTTGAAGATTGTTGTTTAGATTAACTTGGTCATGTTCAGTCTCGATTCTGCTATAAACAACACAGTCATCGGCAAACAACCTTATCGGGACCGTAACGCGGTTTGGTAGGTCATTTATATATAACAAAAATACAAGGGGACCCAGCACGCTCCCCTGGGGAACTCCAGAATTCACTGCAACTGCTCTAGACTGTTTATTTTTTATTTGAACAAACTGCTGACGGCAGCTGAGATAGGATGAAAACCATTTTGTCAAGTGATTATTTTGAAACGTTTTGTCAATTTTAAACAGGAGCTTTGAGTGCGACACTATCAAATGCCTTTGCGAAATCCAAATATACCACTTCAGTTTGACCACGCAAATTGATAGTTTTTGAAAGATCATGAACAAATTCGATTAACTGTGTAGCTGTAGATAAGCCTCGGCGGAAGCCATGCTGCTTCGGAAATAATAGATTGTGCGTATCAAGATAGGACATCAGGTGTTTGTTAATAATGTGCTCGAGTATCTTTGAACATGTACTGATAAGCGAAATAGGACGGTAGTTGCGCTCGTCCCGTGAGGAGCCACTTTTGTGAACAGGGGTAATTTTAGCCCGCTTCCACGCTAGTGGAAAAGAGCCACTGCGCAGGGACGACTGAAATATTTTTGTAAGGAAGCGAGCCGCCCATTCAGCGTATCTGTACAGAAATTCGTTTGGTATACCATCAGGGCCAGGGATTTTTCTTGTATTTATATTAAGTAAAAGATTTAGGACACCCTCTTCGCTAATTACCACAACATCGATCGGCCGCTGCAATGATGACGTAGAAAATTCGGGCAAAATGCCATTATCATGAGTAAACACAGAAGCAAAAAAAGAATTGAAATCATCAACACGTTGTTGAGTAATTTCAGGTAGCCTCGGGGAGCTTGCTGGGGTAGTTATAAAGCGCCAAAACCTTGAGGGGGCTTCCTTCAAGTATTTCGTCAATGTCACATTGAAAAACCGATCCCTGGATTGTTTGATCAGACGTTTCAGTTCTTGTCTCATTGAAGAAATGCAAGCTGTTCCTTCAGGGGTACAATTTTTTGCACAAGATTTTTGTTTCAGTTTTAGTTTTCTTTTTGTGTGAATGATTTTTCTGGTAATCCAGGGATTGGTTTTACAAATGCGTTTTCTAATCCTGGGTACATAGCTGTCTATGCACTTCCCTACAACAATTGAAAAGAAATGCCATAGCCTATCAGTGCTGCAGTCAGTGTTGTAAAGGACCTGAAATTCATCAAAGGACCTTTCAAGATAGTCCAAAATAGACACATCATCAGCCGCCATAAAATTCAATACAGTGCTAAGTGTGGGTTTACCCAAGGTGTCTGGGGACAATGCTAGGCGCGTTACTACCATTCTGTGGTCGGATAGGCCTTCTACAACTTCACAACGGCTGAGTAACGGCAACAGCTTTGGGGACACAAAAACCAAATCAAGAATAGATGACCTTGTAGTCCCTATCCGAGTAAATTCAGTGACAGTTTGCGTTAGCCCGTAGCAGAATGCCAGCTCCAGTAGTTGCTCAGCACCTCAACCTGTTCCGATCCAGGAGACTGGGTTAGCCAATTAATATCCGGAAGATTGAAGTCCCCTAATAATAATACGTTATCTTGGGGGCTAAAATTAGAATCCATAAAAGTTCTTAGCTTTGCGATTATATCAAGAAAGGAATTCGGCGCTCTATAAATCCCTCCAATATACACAGTTCGCTCGCTGAACCCACACCTAATCCACAACATTTCTATGTCATAGTTATCATCCAACACTGAAAACCTAATGTTGTCTTTAATAAGAAACGCAACACCACCACCTCTTCCTTGCCGGTCTTTTCTAACAATTGTGTAACCTGTAGGTGTTACTTCAAAATCTGCTACATCCGTGTGTAACCAAGTCTCTGTTACGACCATTATATCCGGTTCATGCTCCAGGATTGCGGCTTCAACTGCATCAGCTTTATTCAGCAAACTTCTGGCGTTTACATTAATAACCTTAACAGATGCGGTCGGTCTCGATTTGCGTCAGTCAGAGCTGGTAATACCTGGGCTAGCATACCTGAATCGCTCGTTGGTAGCCTCAATCCAGCCATAGAGAACGTTGTTTACTTTCAATTTATCGATGATTAGTTTAACCTTTGCTCCCTTTGCTCTTTCATCCGCTGATGAAATCCATAGTTGTTTTCTGATTTCAACTACTCGTTTAGAGTAATCTTCGCTGATACTGAATTGTGTCCCCTTGAGGTTGCGGCAGTTTTTCAGTATTTTGGTTTTGTCCCTGTAGTCTCCCACTTTCAAGATGACCGGACGGCTTCTTCCAGGTATTTTCTTTCCTAGACGGTGAATTCTCTCAATGGAGCTACACTTTGAGCCAAGTAATTTGTCAAAGATATCGTCATTCACCTTACTTAAGAGTACTGCCTCATCCTCAAATTCTTCTTCTTCCACTCCGCGTACCATAAAGTTGTTGCGTCTAGAACGATTATCTAAGTCATCGATCTGCCTGGCAAGAGCCGTCAATTCACTGTCATGGCGACCAACACTTGATTCTATCATTGTAAGCCGGCTCTGTATTTCACCCAACCCTTCAAGTTGTTTTTCAATAGTCTGGAGCCTAACATGCATGTCGGAAATGCTGGCATCCGTAGATGTCTGCTTGGCCTGAATTTCATTACCTTTTGCTAGTAGTTTAGTCTGGTTACTTAATATTTCCTCCAGCATTTTTTCAACCTCGGGCCCAGGATTTTCCTCTACGTCACCGGACAACTTCAGTAACAGGCTTACAACTGAAACACAGTCATTTAGGCAACCAAGAACAGTGTGTGTACACGGCAGCACAATCAGGCAGGTACAGTTACTACGAAAACCATACTTTCGATCTCCAACCTGCACAAGTAGACGCACGTAAGGCGACATCATCACGGCGTTGCTGCCGCGTCCACTGAAGGTCGAGACCATGGCCCTTGTTTTTATATGCTCCGGGCAGCTTGCTATCGGGGAGGAGGAGGACGTCATCGTGCTCCACGGGGGTGCGCAGTCGACGAAGTCCACGTGGCACAGCATCGTTGACGCCACTGGCGATGATCTAGTTGCGCAGTGGTTGAGTTCTTTCGAGGGCTGGTGCGCATTCTTCATCGGGGTCCATTGATAGTGTTGTCCAGCAATAACATAGGCCGCTGCTGCGTCCGCGAAGAACCACGCCAAAACCTGCACAAGTAGACGCACGTAAGGCGACATCATCACCATATTGTGATATTCTCGTTAAAGCGCATGCAAGCATCGTGAAACCTTAAAGAACGATGTCATTTAGCGAGATACAGCGTTCTGTACTGTAATAAGTTGGTGAAAAACTGTGAGGATATGCAAATATCGTATTTGTGAACGAAACAGTGTAATAGAGCGTTTTTAGTATACAAGTGCGATGTTAGGTTATGTTAAGATATGAACCGTCGTAAAACCGCATTAAACAATGTCACTTAGTGAGATGCAGTGTTTTTCACCATTACAAGTCGGGAACTGCGATATCTAATGTGAAAGCGCTTGCAACCGTCGTTAGGTTAGGTTAGGTTAGGTTAGGTTAGGTTAGGTTGGTTTGGGTTGGATTAGGTTAGGTTGGGTTGGGTTGGGTTGGGTTGGGTTAGGTTGGGTTAGGTTAGGTTAGGTTAGGTTAGGTTACGTTACGTTAGGTTAGGTTAGGTTAGGTTACGTTAGATTAGGTTAGGTTAGGTTACGTTAGGTTAGGTTAGGTTAGGTTAGGTTAGGTAAGGTTAGGTTAGGTTAGGTTAGGTTTGGTTAGGTTAGGTTAGGTTGGGTTGGGTTGGGTTCGGTTGGGTTAGGTTAGGTTATGTTATGTTAGGTTAGGTTAGGTTGGGTTAGGTTAGCTTGGGTTAGGTTAGGTTGGGTTGGGTTAGGTTAGGTTAGGTTAGGTTAGGTTGGGTTGGGTTGTGTTAGGTTAGGTTAGGTTAGGTTAGTTTATGTTAGGTTGGGTTGGGTTGGGTTAGGTTAGGTTAGGTAAGATTAGGTTAGGTTAGGTTGGGTTGGGTTGGGTGTGGTTGGGTTAGGTTAGGTTAGGTTAGGTTGGGTTGGGTTGGGTTGTGTTGGGTTAGGTTAGGTTAGGTTAGGTTAAGTTAGGTTAGGTTAAGTTAGGTTAGGTTAGGTAAGGTTAGGTTAGGTTAGGTTAGGTTAAGATATGGACCGTCGTAAAACCGCAATAAACAATGTCACTTAGTGAGATGCAGTGTTTTTCACCACAAGAAGTCGGGAACTGCGATATCTATTGTGAAAGCGCTTGATACCGTCGTAATGTTGTAGAAAGCAATGTAAAGTACCGAGTAAAACGTTTTCTAACGATAGAAGTGCGAAGGTTATGTTAGGTTGAGTTATGTTAGTTTAAGCTAGGTAGCGTCGTGAAACCACCAAAAACGACGTCATCTAACGAGATAGTGTTGTTTTATTGCGAGTACGAAACTGCGATAGCTGAAATGTTGTGAAAGCACACAAAACGGCATGAACAAGCTAAATACTGCGTGTTGTACCGTTACAAGTGCGAAACTGCTATGTTGTGATATTCTCGTTAAAGCGCCTGCAAGCATTGTGAAACCTTAGAGAATGATGTCATTTAGCGAGATACAGCGTTCCGTACTGTAATAAGTTGGTGAAAAACTGTGAGGTCATGCAAATATCGTAGTTGTAAACGAAACAGTGTAATTGAGCGTTTTGAGATACAAGTGCAAATGTTAGGTTAGGTTAAGATATGAACCATTGTAAAACCGCAATTAACAATGTCACTTAGTGAGATAGAGTGTTTTTCACCATTACAAGTCGGGAACTGCGATATCTAATGTGAAAGCGCTTGATACCGTCGTAATGTTGTAGAAAGCAATGTAAAGTACCGAGTAAAACGTTTTCTAACGATAGAAGTGCGAAGGTTATGTTAGGTTATGTTAGTTCAAGCTAGGTAGCGTCGTGAAACCACCAAAAACGACGTCATCTAACGAGATAGTGTTGTTTTATTGCGAGTACGAAACTGCGATAGCTGAAATGTGAAAGCACACAAAACGGCATGAACAAGCCAAATACTGCGTGTTGTACAGTTACAAGTGCGAAACTGCTATGTTGTGATATTCTCGTTAAAGCGCATGCAAGCATTGTGAAACCTTAAAGAATGATGTCATTTAGCGAGATACAGCGTTCTGTACTGTAATAAGTTGGTGAAAAACTGTGAGGTCATGCAAATATCGTAATTGTGAACGAAACAGTGTAAATGAGCGTTTTGAGATACAAGTGCGAGTCTTAGGTTAGGTTAAGATATGAACCGTCGTAAAACCACATTAAACAATGTCACTTAGTGAGATCCAGTGTTTTTCACCATTACAAGTCGAGAACTGTGATATCCTATGTTAAATCGCATGAAACCATCGTAATGTTGTAGAAAGCATTGAAGAGTAGCCAGTAAAACGTTTTCTAACGATAGAAGTGCGAAGGTTATGTTAGGTTATGTTAGTTCAAGCTAGGTAGCATCGTGAAACCACCAAAAACGACGTCATCTAACGAGATAGTGTTGTTTTATTGCGAGTACGAAACTGCGATAGCTGAAATGTTGTGAAAGCACACAAAACGGCATGAACAAGCCAAATACTGCGTGTTGTACAGTTACAAGTGCGAAACTGCTATGTTGTGATATTCTCGTTAAAGCGCATGCAAGCATTGTGAAACCTTAAAGAATGATGTCATTTAGCGAGATACAGCGTTCTGTACTGTAATAAGTTGGTGAAAAACTGTGAGGTCATGCAAATATCGTAATTGTGAACGAAACAGTGTAAATGAGCGTTTTGAGATACAAGTGCGAATCTTAGGTTAGGTTAAGATATGAACCGTCGTAAAACCACATTAAACAATGTCACTTAGTGAGATCCAGTGTTTTTCACCATTACAAGTCGAGAACTGTGATATCCTATGTTAAATCGCATGAAACCATCGTAATGTTGTAGAAAGCATTGAAGAGTGGCCAGTAAAACGTTTTCTAACGATAGAAGTGCGAAGGTTATTTTAGGTTGAGTTATGTTAGTTTAAGCTAGGTAACGTCGTGAAACCACCAAAAACGACGTCATCTTATGAGATAGTGGTGTTTTATTGCGACTACGAAACTGCAATAGGTCAAATATTGTGAAAGGACACAAAACGGCATGAACAAGCCAGATACTGTGTGTTGTACCGTTACAAGTGCGAAACTGCTACATTGTGATATTCTCGTTAAAGCGCATGCAAGCATCGTGAAACCTTAAAGAACGATGTCATTTAGCGAGATACAGCGTTCTGTACTGCAATAAGTTGCTGGAAAACTGTGAGGTTATGCAATTATCGTAGTTGTGAACGAAACAGTGTAATAGAGCGTTTTTAGATACAAGTGCGAATGTTAGGTTAGGTTAAGATATGAACCGTCGTAAAACCGCATTAAACAAAGTCACTTATTGAGATGCAGTGTTTTTCACCATTACAAGTCGGGAACTGCGATATTTAATGTGAAAGCGCATGAAACCGTCGTAATGTTGTAGAGAGCATTGTAAAGTAGCGAGTAAAACGTTTTCTAACGATAGAAGTGCGAAGGTTATGTTAGGTTGAGTTATGTTCGTTTAAGCTAGGTAGCGTCGTGAAACCACCAAAAAGGACGTCATCTACCGAGATAGTGTTGTATTATTGCATGTACGAAACTGCAATAGGTGAAATGTTGTGAAAGCACTTAAAACGGCACGAACAAGCCAGATACTGCGTGTTGTACCGTTAAAAGTGCGAAACTGCTATATTGTGATATACTCGTTAAAGCACATGCAAGCATCGTGAAACCTTAAACGGTGTCATTTAGCGAGATACATCATTCTGTACTGCAATAAGTTGGTGAAAAACTGTGAGGTTATGCAAATATCTTATTTGCGAACGAAACACTGTAATAGAGCGTTTTTAGCTACAAGTGCGATGTTAGGTTATGTTAACATATGAACCGTCGTAAAACCGCATTAAACAATGTCACTTAGTGAGATGCAGTGTTTTTCACCATTACAAGTCGAAAACTGCGAGATCTAATGTGAAAGCGCTTGCAACCGTCGTTAGGTTAGGTTAGGTAAGGTTAGGTTAGGTTGGTTTGGGTTGGATTAGGTTAGGTTCGGTTGGGTTGGGTTGGGTTAGGTTGGGTTAGGTTGGGTTAGGTTAGGTTAGGTTACGTTAGGTTAGGTTAGGTTAGGTTACGTTAGGTTAGGTTAGGTTACGTTAGGTTAGGTTAGGTTAGGTTAGGTAAGGTTAGGTTAGGTTAGGTTAGGTTAGGTTAGTTTTGGTTAGGTTAGGTTGGGTTGGGTTGGGTTGGGTTGGGTTAGGTTAGGTTGGGTTGAGTTGTGTTAGGTTAGGTTAGGTTAGGTTAGTTTAGGTTAGGTTGGTTTGGGTTGGGTTAGGTTAGGTTGGGTTGGGTTGGGTTGGGTTGGGTTAGGTTAGGTTAGGTTAGGTTAGGTTGGGTGTGGTTAGGTTAGGTTAGGTTAGGTTGGGTTGGGTTGTGTTAGGTTAGGTTAGGTTAGGTTAGGTTAGGTTAAGTTAGGTTAAGTTAGGTTAGGTTAAGTTAGGTTAAGTTAGGTTAGGTAAGGTTAGGTTAGGTTAGGTTAAGATATGAACCGTCGTAAAACCGCAATAAACAATGTCACTTAGTGAGATGCAGCGTTTTTCACCATTACAAGTCGGGAACTGCGATATCTTATGTTAAATCGCGTGAAACCGTCGTGATGTTGTAGAAAGCATTGTAAAGTAGCGAGTAAAACGTTTTCTAATGATAGAAGTGCGAAGGTTATGTAAGGTTGAGTTATGTTAGTTTAAGCTAGGTAGCGTCGTGAAACCACCAAAAACTACGTCATTATAACGAGATAGTGTTGTTTTATGGCAAGTACGAAACTGCGATAGGTGAAATGTTGTGAAAGCACACAAAACGGCATGAACAAGCCAAATAATGCGTGTTGTACCGTTACAAGTGCGAAACTGCTATGTTGTGATATTCTCCTTAAAGCGCATGCAAGCATTGTGAAACCTTAAAGAATGATGTCATTTAGCGAGATACAGCGTTCTGTACTGTAATAAGTTGGTGAAAAACTGTGAGGTCATGCAAATATCGTAATTGTGAACAAAACAGTGTAAATGAGCGTTTTGAGATACAAGTGCGAATCTTAGGTTAGGTTAAGATATGAACCGTCGTAAAACCACATTAAACAATGTCACTTAGTGAGATCCAGTGTTTTTCACCATTACAAGTCGAGAACTGTGATATCCTATGTTAAATCGCATGAAACCGTCGTAATGTTGTAGAAAGCATTGTAAAGTAGCCAGTAAAACGTTTTCTAACGATAGAAGTGCGAAGGTTATTTTAGGTTGAGATAGTTTAGGCTAGGTAGCATCGTGAAACCACCAAAAACGACGTCATCTAATGAGATAGTGTTGTTTTATTGCGACTACGAAACTGCGATAGGTGAAATATTGTGAATGGACACAAAACGGCATGAACTAGCCAGGTACTGCGTGTTGTACCGTTACAAGTGCGAAACTGCTATGTTGTGACATTCTCGTTAAAGCGCATGCAAGCATCGTGAAACCTTAAAGAACGATGTCATTTAGCGAGATACAGCGTTCTGTACTGCAATAAGTTGCTGGAAAACTGTGAGGTTATGCAATTATCGTAATTGTGAACGAAACAGTGTAATAGAGCGTTTTTAGATACAAGTGCGAATGTTAGGTTAGGTTAAGATATGAACCGTCGTAAAACCGCATTAAACAAAGTCACTTATTGAGATGCAGTGTTTTTCACCATTACAAGTCGGGAACTGCGATATTTAATGTGAAAGCGCATGAAACCGTCGTAATGTTGTAGAGAGCATTGTAAAGTAGCGAGTAAAACGTTTTCTAACGATAGAAGTGCGAAGGTTATGTTAGGTTGAGTTATGTTCGTTTAAGCTAGGTAGCGTCGTGAAACCACCAAAAAGGACGTCATCTACCGAGATAGTGTTGTATTATTGCATGTACAAAACTGCAATAGGTGAAATGTTGTGAAAGCACTTAAAACGGCACGAAATAGCCAGATACTGCGTGTTGTACCGTTAAAAGTGCGAAACTGCTATATTGTGATATACTCGTTAAAGCACATGCAAGCATCGTGAAACCTTAAACGGTGTCATTTAGCGAGATACAGCAGTCTGTACTGCAATAAGTTGGTGAAAAACTGTGAGGTTATGCAAATATCTTATTTGCGAACGAAACACTGTAATAGAGGGTTTTTAGCTACAAGTGCGATGTTAGGTTATGTTAAGATATGAACCGTCGTAAAACCGCATTAAACAATGTCACTTAGTGAGATGCAGTGTTTTTCACCATTACAAGTCGGAAACTGCGAGATCTAATGTGAAAGCGCTTGCAACCGTTGTTAGGTTAGGTTAGGTAAGGTTAGGTTAGGTTGGTTTGGGTTGGATTAGGTTAGGTTCGGTTGGGTTGGGTTGGGTTAGGTTGGGTTAGGTTGGGTTAGGTTAGGTTAGGTTACGTTAGGTTAGGTTAGGTTAGGTTACGTTAGGTTAGGTTAGGTTACGTTAGGTTAGGTTAGGTTAGGTTAGGTTAGGTAAGGTTAGGTTAGGTTAGGTTAGGTTAGGTTAGTTTTGGTTAGGTTAGGTTGGGTTGGGTTGGGTTGGGTTAGGTTAGGTTAGGTTGGGTTGAGTTGTGTTAGGTTAGGTTAGGTTAGGTTAGTTTAGGTTAGGTTGGTTTGGGTTGGGTTAGGTTAGGTTGGGTTGGGTTGGGTTGGGTTGGGTTAGGTTAGGTTAGGTTAGGTTAGGTTGGGTGTGGTTAGGTTAGGTTGGGTTGGGTTGTGTTAGGTTAGGTTAGGTTAGGTTAGGTTAAGTTAGGTTAGGTTAAGTTAGGTTAAGTTAGGTTAGGTAAGGTTAGGTTAGGTTAGGTTAAGATATGAACCGTCGTAAAACCGCAATAAACAATGTCACTTAGTGAGATGCAGTGTTTTTCACCATTACAAGTCGGGAACTGCGATATCTTATGTTAAATCGCGTGAAACCGTCGTGATGTTGTAGAAAGCATTGTAAAGTAGCGAGTAAAACGTTTTCTAATGATAGAAGTGCGAAGGTTATGTAAGGTTGAGTTATGTTAGTTTAAGCTAGGTAGCGTCGTGAAACCACCAAAAACGAGGTCATTATAACGAGATAGTGCTGTTTTATTGCAAGTACGAAACTGCGATAGGTGAAATGTGAAAGCACACAAAACGGCATGAACAAGCCAAATACTGCGTGTTGTACGAAGTGCGAAGGTTATTTTAGGTTGAGATAGTTTAGGCTAGGTAGCATCGTGAAACCACCAAAAACGACGTCATCTAATGAGATAGTGTTGTTTTATTGCGACTACGAAACTGCGATAGGTGAAATATTGTGAATGGACACAAAACGGCATGAACTAGCCAGGTACGGCGTGTTGTACCGTTACAAGTGCGAAACTGCTATGTTGTGACATTCTCGTTAAAGCGCATGCAAGCATCGTGAAACCTTGAAGAACGATGTGATTTAGCAAGATACAGAGTTCTGTACTGCAATAAGTTGGTGAAAATCTGTGAGGTATGCAAATATCGTATTTGTGAACGAAACAGTGTGATAGAGCGTTTTTAGATACAAATGCGATGTTAGGTTATGTTAAGATATGAACCGTCGTAAAACCGCATTAAACAAGGTCACTTAGTGAGATGCAGTGTTTTTCACCATTACAAGTCGGGAACTGCGATATCTGTTGTGAAAGCGCTTGATACCGTCGTAATGTTGTAGAAAGCAATGTAAAGTACCGAGTAAAACGTTTTCTAACGATAGGAGTGCGAAGGTTATGTTAGGTTGAGTTATGTTAAAGCTAGGTAACGTCGTGAAACCACCAAAAACGACGTCATCTTATGAGATAGTGGTGTTTTATTAAGACTACGATACTGCAATAGGTCAAATATTGTGAAAGGACACAAAACGGCATGAACTAGCCAGGTACTGCGTGTTGTACCGTTACAAGTGCGAAACTGCTATATTGTGATATTCTCGTTAAAGCGCATGCAAGCATCGTGAAACCTTGAAGAACGATGTCATTTAGCGAGATACAGCGTTCTGTACTGTAATAAGTTGGTGAAAAACTGTGAGGATATGCAAATATCGTATTTGTGAACGAAACAGTGTAATAGAGCGTTTTTAGTATACAAGTGCGATGTTAGGTTATGGTAAGATATGAACCGTCGTAAAACCGCATTAAACAATGTCACTTAGTGAGATGCAGTGTTTTTCACCATTACAAGTCGGGAACTGCGATATCTAATGTGAAAGCGCTTGCAACCGTCGTTAGGTTAGGCTAGGTTAGGTTAGGTTGGTTTGGGTTGGATTAGGTTAGGTTGGGTTGGTTTGGGTTGGGTTAGGTTGGGTTAGGTTAGGTTAGGTTAGGTTACGTTACGTTAGGTTAGGTTAGGTTACGTTAGATTAGGTTAGGTTACGTTAGGTTAGGTTAGGTTAGGTTAGGTTAGGTTTGGTTAGGTTAGGTTGGGTTGGGTTCGGTTGGGTTAGGTTAGGTTATGTTAGGTTAGGTTGGGTTAGGTTAGGTTGGGTTAGGTTAGGTTGGGTTGGGTTAGGTTAGGTTAGGTTAGGTTGGGTTGGGTTGTGTTAGGTTAGGTTAGGTTAGGTTAGGTTAGTTTAGGTTAGGTTAGGTTAGGTTAGGTTAAGTTAGGTTAGGTTAAGTTAGGTTAAGTTAGGTTAGGTAAGGTAAGGTTAGGTTAGGTTAGGTTAAGATATGAACCGTCGTAAAACCGCAATAAACAATGTCACTTAGTGAGATGCAGTGTTTTTCACCATTAGAAGTGGGGAACTGCGATATCTAATGTGAAAGCGCTTGATACCGTCATAATGTTGTAGAAAGCAATGTAAAGTACCGAGTAAACCGTTTTCTTATGATAGAAGTGCGAAGGTTATGTTAGGTTGAGTTATGTTAGTTTAAGCTAGGTAGCGTCGTGAAACCACCAAAAACGATGTCATCTAACGAGATAGTGTTGTTTTATGGCAAGTACGAAACTGCGATAGGTGAAATGTTTTGAAAGCACACAAAACGGCATGAACAAGCCAAATACTGCCTGTTGTACCGTTACAAGTGCGAAACTGCTATGTTGTGATATTCTCCTTAAAGCGCATGCAAGCAATTTGAAACCTTAAATAATGATGTCATTTAGCGAGATACAGCGTTCTGTACTGTAATAAGTTGGTGAAAAACTGTGAGGTCCTGCAAATATCGTAATTGTGAACGAAACAGGGTAATTGAGCGTTTCGAGATACAAGTGCGAATGTTAGGTTAGGTTAAGATATGAACCATCGTAAAACCACATTAAACATTGTCACTTAGTGAGATCCAGTGTTTTTCACCATTACAAGTCGGGAACTGTGATATCTTATGTTAAATCGCATGAACCGTCGTAATGTTGTAGCATGCATTGTAAAGTAGCTAGTAAAACGTTTTCTAACGATAGAAGTGCGAAGGTTATGTTAGGTTGAGTTAGTTTAAGCTAGGTAGCGTCATGAAACCACCAAAAACGACGTCATCTAACGAGATAGTGTTGTTTTATTTTGACTACAAAACTGCGATAGGTGAAATGTGAAAGCACACAAAACGGCATGAACAAGCCAGATACTGTGTGTTGTACCGTTACAAGTGCGAAACTGCTATGTTGTGACATTCTCTATAAAGCGCATGCAAGCATCGTGAAACCTTAAAGAACGATGTCATTTAGCGAGATACAGCGTTCTGTACTGCAATAAGTTGCTGAAAAACTGTGAGGTTATGCAATTATCGTAATTGTGAACGAAACAGTGTAATAGAGCGTTTTTAGATACAAGTGCGAATGTTAGGTTAGGTTAAGATATGAACCGTCGTAAAACCGCATTAAACAAAGTCACTTATTGAGATGCAGTGTTTTTCACCATTACAAGTCGGGAACTGCGATATTTAATGTGAAAGCACATGAAACCGTCGTAATGTTGTAGAGAGCATTGTAAAGTAGCGAGTAAAACGTTTTCTAACGATAGAAGTGCGAAGGTTATGTTAGGTTGAGTTATGTTGGTTTAAGCTAGGTAGCGTCGTGAAACCACCAAAAAGGACATCTACCGAGATAGTGTTGTATTATTGCATGTACGAAACTGCAAAAGGTGAAATGTTGTGAAAGCACTTAAAACGGCACGAACAAGCCAGATACTGCATGTTGTACCGTTACAAGTGCGAAACTGCTATATTGTGATATTCTCGTTAAAGCACATGCAAGCATCGTGAAACCTTAAACAACGGTGTCATTTAGCGAGATACAGCGTTCTGTACTGCAATAAGTTGGAGAAAAAACTGTGAGGTTATGCAAATATCTTATTTGCGAACGAAACAGTGTAATAGAGCGTTTTTAGATACAAGTGCGATGTTAGGTTATGTTAAGATATGAACCGTCGTAAAACCGCATTAAACAATGTCACTTAGTGAGATGCAGTGTTTTTCACCAAGTCGGAAACTGCGAGATCTAATGTGAAAGCGCTTGCAACCGTCGTTAGGTTAGGTTAGGTTAGGTTAGGTTAGGTTGGTTTGGGTTGGATTAGGTTAGGTTGGTTTGGGTTGGGTTGGGTTAGGTTGGGTTAGGTTAGGTTAGGTTACGTTAGGTTAGGTTAGGTTACGTTAGGTTAGGTTAGGTTACGTTAGGTAAGGTTAGGTTAGGTTAGGTAAGGTTAGGTTAGGTTAGGTCAGGTTAGTTTTGGTTAGGTTAGGTTGGGTTGGGTTGGGTTGGGTTAGGTTAGGTTAGGTTGGGTTGAGTTGTGTTAGGTTAGGTTAGGTTAGGTTAGTTTAGGTTAGGTTGGTTTTGGTTGGGTTAGGTTAGGTTGGGTTGGGTTGGGTTGGGTTGGGTTAGGTTAGGTTAGGTTAGGTTAGGTTAAGTTAGGTTAAGATATGAACCGTCGTAAAACCGCAATAAACAATGTCACTTAGTGAGATGCAGTGTTTTTCACCATTACAAGTCGGGAACTGCGATATCTTATGTTAAATCGCATGAAACCGTCGTAATGTTGTAGAAAGCATTGTAAAGTAGCGAGTAAAACGTTTTCTAACGATAGAAGTGCGAAGGTTATGTTAGGTTGAGTTATGTTAGTTTAAGCTAGGTAGCGTCGTGAAACCACCAAAAACGACGTCATTATAACGAGATAGTGTTGTTTTATTGCAAGTACGAAACTGCGATAGGTGAAATGTTGTGAAAGCACACAAAACGGCATGAAAAAGCCAAATACTGCGTGTTGTACCGTTACAAGTGCGAAACTGCTATGTTGTGATATTCTCGTTAAAGCGCATGCAAGCATTGTGAAACCTTAAAGAATGATGTCATTTAGCGAGATACAGCGTTCTGTACTTTTTAAGTTGGTAAAAAACTGTGAGGTCATGCAAATTTCGTAATTGTGAACGAAACAGTGTAATTGAGCGTTTTGAGATACAAGTGCGAATGTTAGGTTAGGTTAAGATATGAACCGTCGTAAAACCGCATTAAACAATGTCACTTAGTGAGATGCAGTGTTTTTCAACATTACAAGTCGGGAACTGCGATATCTTATGTTAAATCACATTAAAACGTCGAATTGTTGTAGAAAGCATTGTAAAGTAGCGAGTAAAACGTTTTCTAACGATAGAAGTGCGAAGGTTATGTTAGGTTGAGTTAGTTTAAGCTAGGTAGCGTCGTGAAACCACCAGAAACGACGTCATCTTATGAGATAGTGGTGTTTTATTGCGACTACGAAACAGCAATAGGTAAAATATTGTGAAAGGACACAAAACGGCATGCACTAGCCAGGTACTGCGTGTTGTACCGTTACAAGTGCGAAACTGCTATATTGTGATATTCTCGTTAAAGCTAATCGATCAGGACGTCTTGAGGGGCTAGTTGGTTCATTCTATTCAGGTAAAAAATTGCGCTGAAATAGAAAGGACACCACAAAGAAGGAACACTTAAACAGATCGAGCGCAACTACCAACTGTTTTTTATTGACTGTAGAACGTCGGTAAAATAGGGAACCCGTACATAGCTGCGCCGACGCGTCGAGGATCAACACGTGCTACTTAACGCACCTTATCAATCAAAAAGGACACTTCTGCACCGTAGAGCGATACCGAGGCCTCACTTACACAGCTATCACCTTTCATGTTGATGAAGAATGCTTCCAACACCTCACGAGCACACGTATCTCTGCTATGTCCCAGTATCTTAGTCTCCTGAAATAGTGGTTCACATCCACATGCTGCGCAGTGTGCAGGCAAATTTCCCATTTCACTATTTTTGATCGACAGCTGGTGTTCACGTATGCGATCGTTAACGCAGCGGCCTGTTTGGCCCACGTAAGATCTGCCGCAGGAAAACGTTAGTGGTACCCTATTTACACCGGGTGACGCACAACCTGAAGAAGGTTGCTAACCGGCACGGAGTTGACATGGTGTTTTCTGCACCTAAGAAGCTCTCGAGGTTGTGCGCGCGAATTTCGAGTGGCAATGAGCGCACTAGCCTGTGTAACAAGAAGCATGCCAACCCGGTGGTGCAATGCGATGTGGGAGTGGTATATGCGACTCCGTTTTCCTGCGGCAGATCTTACGTGGGCCAAACAGGCCGCTGCGTTAACGATCGCATACGTGAACACCAGCTGTCGATCAAAAATAGTGAAATGGGAAATTTGCCTGCACACTGCGCAGCATGTGGATGTGAACCACTATTTCAGGAGACTAAGATACTGGGACATAGCAGAGATACGTGTGCTCGTGAGGTGTTGGAAGCATTCTTCATCAACATGAAAGGTGATAGCTGTGTAAGTGAGGCCTCGGTATCGCTCTACGGTGCAGAAGTGTCCTTTTTGATTGATAAGGTGCGTTAAGTAGCACGTGTTGATCCTCGACGCGTCGGCGCAGCTATGTACGGGTTCCCTATTTTACCGACGTTCTACAGTCAATAAAAAACAGTTGGTAGTTGCGCTCGATCTGTTTAAGTGTTCCTTCTTTGTGGTGTCCTTTCTATTTCAGCGCAATTTTTTACCTGAATCTCGTTAAAGCGCATGCAAGCATCGTGAAACCTTAAAGAACAATGTCATTTAGCGAGATACAGCGTTCTGTACTGCAATAAGTTGGTGAAAAACTGTCAGGTTATGCAAATATCGTATTTGTGCACGAAACATTGTAATAGAGCGTTTTTAATTTACAAGTGCGATGTTAGGTTATGTTAAGATATGAACCGTCGTAAAACCGCATTAAAAAATGTCACTTAGTGAGATGCAGTGTTTTTCACCATTACAAGTCGGGAACTGCGATATCTAATGTGAAAGCGCTTGCAACCGTCGTTAGGTTAGGTTACGTTAGGTTAGGTTGGTTTGGGTTGGATTAGGTTAGGTTGGGTTGGGTTGGGTTAGGTTGGGTTAGGTTAGGTTAGGTTACGTTACGTTAGGTTAGGTTAGGTTACGTTAGGTTAGGTTAGGTTAGGTTACGTTAGGTTAGGTTAGGTTAGGTAAGGTTAGGTTAGGTTAGGTTAGGTTAGGTTTGGTTAGGTTAGGTTAGGTTAGGTTGGGTTGGGTTGGGTTGGGTTAGGTTAGGTTATGTTAGGTTAGGTTAGGTTGGGTTAGGTTAGGTTGGGTTAGGTTAGGTTAGGTTAGGTTGGGTTGGGTTGTGTTAGGTTAGGTTAGGTTAGGTTAGGTTAGTTTAGGTTAGGTTGGGTTGGGTTGGGTTAGGTTAGGTTAGGTTAGGTCAGGTTAGGTTAGGTTAGGTGTGGTTGGGTTGGGTGTGGTTGGGTTAGGTTAGGTTAGGTTAGGTTAGGTTGGGTTGGGTTGGGTTAGGTTAGGTTAGGTTAGGTTAGGTTAGGTTAAGTTAGGTTAGGTTAAGTTAGGTTAGGTTAAGTTAGGTTAAGTTAGGTTAGGTAAGGTTAGGTTAGGTTAAGATATGAACCGTCGTAAAACCGCAATAAACAATGTCACTTAGTGACATGCAGTGTTTTTCACCATTAGAAGTCGGGAACTGCGTTATCTAATGTGAAAGCGCTTGATACCGTCGTAATGTTGTAGAAAGCAATGTAAAGTACCGAGTAAAACGTTTTCTAATGATAGAAGTGCGAAGGTTATGTTAGGTTGAGTTATGTTAGGTTAAGCTAGGTAGCGTCGTGAAACCACCAAAAACGACGTCATCTAACGAGATAGTGTTGTTTTATTGCAAGTACGAAACTGCGATAGGTGAAATGTTGTGAAAGCACACAAAACGGCATGAACAAGCCAAATACTGCGTGTTGTACCGTTACAAGTGCGAAACTGCTATGTTGTGATATTCTCGTTAAAGCGCATGCAAGCAATTTGAAACCTTAAATAATGATGTCATTTAGCGAGATACAGCGTTCTGTACTGTAAAAAGTTGGCGAAAAACTGTGAGGTCATGCAAATATCGTAATTGTGAACGAAACAGGGTAATTGAGCGTTTCGAGATACAAGTGCGAATGTTAGGTTAGGTTAAGATATGAACCATCGTAAAACCACAATAAACAATGTCACTTAGTGAGATCCAGTGTTTTTCACCATTACAAGTCGGGAACTGTGATATCTCATGTTAAATCGCATGAACCGTCGTAATGTTGTAGCAAGCATTGTAAAGTAGCGAGTAAAACATTTTCTAACGATAGAAGTGTGAAGGTTATGTTAGGTTGAGTTATGTTAGTTTAAGCTAGGTAGCGTCGTGAAACCACCAAAAACGACGTCATCTAACGAGATAGTGTTGTTTTATTGCATATACGAAACTGCAATAGGTGAAATGTGAAAGCACACAAAACGGCATGAACAAGCCAAGTACTGCGTGTTGTACCGTTAAAAGTGCGAAACTGCTACATTGTGATATTCTCGTTAAAGCGCATGCAAGCATCGTGAAACCTTAAAAACGATGTCATTTAGCGAGATACAGCGTTCTGTACTGCAATAAGTTGCTGAAAAACTGTGAGGTTATGCAATTATCGTAATTGTGAACGAAACAGTGTAATAGAGCGATTTTAGATGCAAGTGCGAATGTTAGGTTAGGTTAAGATATGAACCGTCGTTAAACCGCATTAAACAATGTCACCTATTGAGATGCAGTGTTTTTCACCATTACAAGTCGGGAACTGCGATATCTAATGTGAAAGCGCATGAAACCGTCATAGTGTTGTAGAGAGCATTGTAAAGTAGCGAGTAAAACATTTTCTAACGATAGAAGTGTGAAGGTTATGTTAGGTTATGTTATTTTAAGCTAGGTAGCGTCGTGAAACCACCAAAAACGACGTCATCTAACGAGATAGTGTTGTTTTATTGCATATACGAAACTGCAATAGGTGAAATGTGAAAGCACACAAAACGGCATGAACAAGCCAGGTACTGCGTGTTGTACCGTTAAAACTGCGAAACTGCTATATTGTGATATTCTCGTTAAAGCGCATGCAAGCATCGTGAAACCTTAAAGAACGTAGTCATTTAGCAAGATAGAGCGTTCTGTACTGCAATAAGTTGCTGAAAAACTGTGAGGTTATGCAAATATCGTAATTGTGAACGAAACAGTGTAATAGAGCGTTTTTAAATACAAGTGCGAATGTTAGGTTAGGTTAAGATATGAACCGTCGTAAAACCGCATTAAACAATGTCACTTAGTGAGATGCAGTGTTTTTCACCATTACAAGTCGGGAACTGCGATATCTAATGTGAAAGCGCTTGCAACCGTCGTTAGGTTAGGTTGGGTGGGGTTGGGTTGGGTTAGGTTGGGTTAGGTTAGGTTAGGTTACGTTACGTTAGGTTAGGTTAGGTTAGGTTACGTTAGGTTAGGTTAGGTTAGGTTACGTTAGGTTAGGGTAGGTAAGGTTAGGTTAGGTTAGGTTAGGTTTGGTTAGGTTAGGTTAGGTTGGGTTGGGTTAGGTTATGTTAGGTTAGGTTAGGTTGGGTTAGGTTAGGTTGGGTTAGGTTAGGTTAGGTTAGGTTAGTTTAGGTTAGTTGGGTTGGGTTGGGTTAGGTTAGGTTAGGTCAGGTTAGGTTAGGTTAGGTTGGGTTGGGTTGGGTGTGGTTGGGTTAGGTTAGGTTAGGTTAGGTTAGGTTGGGTTGGGTTGTGTTAGGTTAGGTTAGGTTAGGTTAGGTTAAGTTAGGTTAGGTTAAGTTAGGTTAAGTTAGGTTAGGTTAGGTTAAGATATGGACCGTCGTAAAACCGCAATAAACAATGTCACTTAGTGAAATGCAGTGTTTTTCACCATCAGAAGTCGGGAACTGCGATATCTAATGTGAAAGCGCTTGATACCGTCGTAATGTTGTAGAAAGCAATGTAAAGTACCGAGTAAAACGTTTTCTAACGATAGAAGTGTGAAGGTTATGTTAGGTTGAGTTATGTTAGTTTAAGCTAGGTAGCGTCGTGAAACCACCAAAAACGACGTCATCTAACGAGATAGTGTTGTTTTATTGCGAGTACGAAACTGCGATAGCTGAAATGTTGTGAAAGCACACAAAACGGCATGAACAAGCCAAATACTGCGTGTTGTACCGTTACAAGTGCGAAACTGCTATATTGTGATATTCTCGTTAAAGCGCATGCAAGCATCGTGAAACCTTAAACAACGATGTCATTTAGCGAGATACAGCGTTCTGTACTGCAATAAGTTGGTGAAAAACTGTGAGGTTGTGCAAATATCGTATTTGTGAACGAAACAGTGTAATAGAGCGTTTTTAGATACAAATGCGATGTTAGGTTATGTTAAGATATGAACCGTCGTAAAACCGCATTAAACAATGTCACTTAGTGAGATGCAGTGTTTTTCACCATTACAAGTCGGGAACTGCGATATCTAATGTGAAAGCGCTTGCAACCATCGTTAGGTTAGGTTAGGTTAGGTTAGGTTAGGTTACGTTAGGTTAGGTTAGGTTAGGTAAGGTAAGGTAAGGTTAGGTTAGGTTAGGTTAGGTTAGGTTTGGTTTGGTTAGGTTAGGTTAGGTTGGGTTGGGTTGGGTTGGGTTAGGTTAGGTTATGTTAGGTTGGGTTAGGTTAGGTTGGGTTAAGTTAGGTTAGGTTGGGTTGGGTTAGGTTAGGTTAGGTTAGGTTAGGTCTGGTTGGGTTGTGTTAGGTTAGATTAGGTTAGGTTAGTTAAGGTTAGGTTGGGTTGGGTTGGGTTAGGTTATTTTAGGTTAGGTCAGGTTAGGTTAGGTTAGGTTGGGTTGGGTTGGGTGTGGTTGGGTTAGGTTAGGTTAGGTTAGGTTGGGTTGGGTTGGGTTGGGTTGGGTTGGGTTTGGTTAGGTTAGGTTAGGTTAGGTTAAGTTAGGTTAGGTTAAGTTAGGTTAAGTTAGGTTAGGTAAGGATAGGTTAGGTTAGGTTAAGAACCGTCGTAAAACCGCAATAAAAAATGTCACTTAGTGAGATGCAGTGTTTTTCACCATTAGAAGTCGGGAACTGCGATATCTAATGTGAAAGCGCTTGATACCGTCGTAACGTTGTAGAAAGCAATGTAAAGTACCGAGTAAAACGTTTTCTAATGATAGAAGTGCGAAGGTTATGTTAGGTTGAGTTATGTTGGTTTAAGCTAGGTAGCATCGTGAAACCACAAAAAACGACGTCATCTAACGAGATAGTGTTGTTTTATTGCATATACGAAACTGCAATAGGTGAAATGTGAAAGCACACAAAACGGCATGAACAAGCCAGGTACTGCGTGTTGTACCGTTACAAGTGCGAAACTGCTATATTGTGATATTCTCGTTAAAGCGCATGGAAGCATCGTGAAACCTTAAAGAACGATGTCATTTAGCGAGATACAGCGTTCTGTACTGCAATAAGTTGCTGAAAAACTGTGAGGTTATGCAAATATCGTAATTGTGAACGAAACAGTGTAATAGAGCGTTTGTAAATACAAGTGCGAATGTTAGGTTAGGTTAAGATATGAACCGTCGTAAAACCGCATTAAACAATGTCACTTAGTGAGATGCAGTGTTTTTCACCATTACAAGTCGGGAACTGTGATATCTCATGTTAAATCGCATGAACCGTCGTAATGTTGTAGCAAGCATTGTAATGTAGCTAGTAAAACGTATTCTAACGATAGAAGTGCGAAGGGTATGTTAGGTTGAGTTAGTTTAAGCTAGGTAGCGTCGTGAAACCACCAAAAACGACGTCATCTAACGAGATAGTGTTGTTTAATTTTGACTACAAAACTGCGTTAGGTGAAATGTTGTGAAAGCACACAAAACGGCATGAACAAGCCAGATACTGCGTGTTGTACCGTTACAAGTGCGAAACTGCTACATTGTGATATTCTCGTTAAAGCGCATGCAAGCATCGTGAAACCTTAAAAACGATGTCATTTAGCGAGATACAGCGTTCTGTACTGCAATAAGTTGCTGAAAAACTGTGAGGTTATGCAATTATCGTAATTGTGAACGAAACAGTGTAATAGAGCGTTTTTAGATGCAAGTGCGAATGTTAGGTTAGGTTAAGATATGAACCGTCGTTAAACCGCATTAAACAATGTCACCTATTGAGATGCAGTGTTTTTCACCATTACAAGTCGGGAACTGCGATATCTAATGTGAAAGCGCTTGCAACCGTCGTTAGGTTAGGTTGGGTGGGGTTGGGTTGGGTTAGGTTGGGTTAGGTTAGGTTAGGGTAGGTAAGGTTAGGTTAGGTTAGGTTAGGTTAGGTTTGGTTAGGTTAGGTTAGGTTGGGTTGGGTTAGGTTATGTTAGGTTAGGTTAGGTTGGGTTAGGTTAGGTTGGGTTAGGTTAGGTTAGGTTAGGTTAGTTTAGGTTAGTTGGGTTGGGTTGGGTTAGCTTAGGTCAGGTTAGGTTAGGTTAGGTTGGGTTGGGTTGGGTGTGGTTGGGTTAGGTTAGGTTAGGTTAGGTTAGGTTGGGTTGGGTTGGGTTGTGTTGGGTTAGGTTAGGTTAGGTTAGGTTAGGTTAAGTTAGGTTAGGTTAAGTTAGGTTAAGTTAGGTTAGGTTAGGTTAAGATATGGACCGTCGTAAAACCGCAATAAACAATGTCACTTAGTGAAATGCAGTGTTTTTCACCATTAGAAGTCGGGAACTGCGATATCTAATGTGAAAGCGCTTGATACCGTCGTAATGTTGTAGAAAGCAATGTAAAGTACCGAGTAAAACGTTTTCTAACGATAGAAGTGTGAAGGTTATGTTAGGTTGAGTTATGTTAGTTTAAGCTAGGTAGCGTCGTGAAACCACCAAAAACGACGTCATCTAACGAGATAGTGTTGTTTTATTGCGAGTACGAAACTGCGATAGCTGAAATGTTGTGAAAGAGCACAAAACGGCATGAACAAGCCAAATACTGCGTGTTGTACCGTTACAAGTGCGAAACTGCTATATTGTGATATTCTCGTTAAAGCGCATGCAAGCATCGTGAAACCTTAAACAACGATGTCATTTAGCGAGATACAGCGTTCTGTACTGCAATAAGTTGGTGAAAAACTGTGAGGTTGTGCAAATATCGTATTTGTGAACGAAACAGTGTAATAGAGCGTTTTTAGATACAAATGCGATGTTAGGTTATGTTAAGATATGAACCGTCGTAAAACCGCATTAAACAATGTCACTTAGTGAGATGCAGTGTTTTTCACCAAGTCGGAAACTGCGAGATCTAATGTGAAAGCGCTTGCAACCGTCGTTAGGTTAGGTTAGGTTAGGTTAGGTTGGTTTGGGTTGGATTAGGTTAGGTTGGTTTGGGTTGGGTTGGGTTAGGTTGGGTTAGGTTAGGTTAGGTTACGTTAGGTTAGGTTAGGTTACGTTAGGTTAGGTTAGGTTACGTTAGGTAAGGTTAGGTTAGGTTAGGTAAGGTTAGGTTATGTTAGGTCAGGTTAGTTTTGGTTAGGTTAGGTTGGGTTGGGTTGGGTTGGGTTAGGTTAGGTTAGGTTGGGTTGAGTTGTGTTAGGTTAGGTTAGGTTAGGTTAGTTTAGGTTAGGTTGGTTTTGGTTGGGTTAGGTTAGGTTGGGTTGGGTTGGGTTGGGTTGGGTTAGGTTAGGTTAGGTTAGGTTAGGTTAAGTTAGGTTAAGATATGAACCGTCGTAAAACCGCAATAAACAATGTCACTTAGTGAGATGCAGTGTTTTTCACCATTACAAGTCGGGAACTGCGATATCTTATGTTAAATCGCATGAAACCGTCGTAATGTTGTAGAAAGCATTGTAAAGTAGCGAGTAAAACGTTTTCTAACGATAGAAGTGCGAAGGTTATGTTAGGTTGAGTTATGTTAGTTTAAGCTAGGTAGCGTCGTGAAACCACCAAAAACGACGTCATTATAACGAGATAGTGTTGTTTTATTGCAAGTACGAAACTGCGATAGGTGAAATGTTGTGAAAGCACACAAAACGGCATGAACAAGCCAAATACTGCGTGTTGTACCGTTACAAGTGCGAAACTGCTATGTTGTGATATTCTCGTTAAAGCGCATGCAAGCATTGTGAAACCTTAAAGAATGATGTCATTTAGCGAGATACAGCGTTCTGTACTTTTTAAGTTGGTAAAAAACTGTGAGGTCATGCAAATTTCGTAATTGTGAACGAAACAGTGTAATTGAGCGTTTTGAGATACAAGTGCGAATGTTAGGTTAGGTTAAGATATGAACCGTCGTAAAACCGCATTAAACAATGTCACTTAGTGAGATGCAGTGTTTTTCAACATTACAAGTCGGGAACTGCGATATCTTATGTTAAATCACATGAAAACGTCGAATTGTTGTAGAAAGCATTGTAAAGTAGCGAGTAAAACGTTTTCTAACGATAGAAGTGCGAAGGTTATGTTAGGTTGAGTTAGTTTAAGCTAGGTAGCGTCGTGAAACCACCAGAAACGACGTCATCTTATGAGATAGTGGTGTTTTATTGCGACTACGAAACAGCAATAGGTAAAATATTGTGAAAGGACACAAAACGGCATGCACTAGCCAGGTACTGCGTGTTGTACCGTTACAAGTGCGAAACTGCTATATTGTGATATTCTCGTTAAAGCGCATGCAAGCATCGTGAAACCTTAAAGAACAATGTCATTTAGCGAGATACAGCGTTCTGTACTGCAAAAAGTTGGTGAAAAACTGTGAGGTTATGCAAATATCGTATTTGTGCACGAAACATTGTAATAGAGCGTTTTTAATTTACAAGTGCGATGTTAGGTTATGTTAAGATATGAACCGTCGTAAAACCGCATTAAAAAATGTCACTTAGTGAGATGCAGTGTTTTTCACCATTACAAGTCGGGAACTGCGATATCTAATGTGAAAGCGCTTGCAACCGTCGTTAGGTTAGGTTACGTTAGGTTAGGTTGGTTTGGGTTGGATTAGGTTAGGTTGGGTTGGGTTGGGTTAGGTTGGGTTAGGTTAGGTTAGGTTACGTTACGTTAGGTTAGGTTAGGTTACGTTAGGTTAGGTTAGGTTAGGTTACGTTAGGTTAGGTTAGGTTAGGTAAGGTTAGGTTAGGTTAGGTTAGGTTAGGTTTGATTAGGTTAGGTTAGGTTAGGTTGGGTTGGGTTGGGTTGGGTTAGGTTAGGTTATGTTAGGTTAGGTTAGGTTGGGTTAGGTTAGGTTGGGTTAGGTTAGGTTAGGTTAGGTTGGGTTGGGTTGTGTTAGGTTAGGTTAGGTTAGGTTAGGTTAGTTTAGGTTAGGTTGGGTTGGGTTGGGTTAGGTTAGGTTAGGTTAGGTCAGGTTAGGTTAGGTTAGGTGTGGTTGGGTTGGGTGTGGTTGGGTTAGGTTAGGTTAGGTTAGGTTAGGTTGGGTTGGGTTGGGTTAGGTTAGGTTAGGTTAGGTTAGGTTAGGTTAAGTTAGGTTAGGTTAAGTTAGGTTAAGTTAGGTTAGGTAAGGTTAGGTTAGGTTAAGATATGAACCGTCGTAAAACCGCAATAAACAATGTCACTTAGTGACATGCAGTGTTTTTCACCATTAGAAGTCGGGAACTGCGTTATCTAATGTGAAAGCGCTTGATACCGTCGTAATGTTGTAGAAAGCAATGTAAAGTACCGAGTAAAACGTTTTCTAATGATAGAAGTGCGAAGGTTATGTTAGGTTGACTTATGTTAGGTTAAGCTAGGTAGCGTCGTGAAACCACCAAAAACGACGTCATCTAACGAGATAGTGTTGTTTTATTGCAAGTACGAAACTGCGATAGGTGAAATGTTGTGAAAGCACACAAAACGGCATGAACAAGCCAAATACTGCGTGTTGTACCGTTACAAGTGCGAAACTGCTATGTTGTGATATTCTCGTTAAAGCGCATGCAAGCAATTTGAAACCTTAAATAATGATGTCATTTAGCGAGATACAGCGTTCTGTACTGTAAAAAGTTGGCGAAAAACTGTGAGGTCATGCAAATATCGTAATTGTGAACGAAACAGGGTAATTGAGCGTTTCGAGATACAAGTGCGAATGTTAGGTTAGGCTAAGATATGAACCATCGTAAAACCACAATAAACAATGTCACTTTGTGAGATCCAGTGTTTTTCACCATTACAAGTCGGGAACTGTGATATCTCATGTTAAATCGCATGAACCGTCGTAATGTTGTAGCAAGCATTGTAAAGTAGCGAGTAAAACATTTTCTAACGATAGAAGTGTGAAGGTTATGTTAGGTTGAGTTATGTTAGTTTAAGCTAGGTAGCGTCGTGAAACCACCAAAAACGACGTCATCTAACGAGATAGTGTTGTTTTATTGCATATACGAAACTGCAATAGGTGAAATGTGAAAGCACACAAAACGGCATGAACAAGCCAAGTACTGCGTGTTGTACCGTTAAAAGTGCGAAACTGCTACATTGTGATATTCTCGTTAAAGCGCATGCAAGCATCGTGAAACCTTAAAAACGATGTCATTTAGCGAGATACAGCGTTCTGTACTGCAATAAGTTGCTGAAAAACTGTGAGGTTATGCAATTATCGTAATTGTGAACGAAACAGTGTAATAGAGCGTTTTTAGATGCAAGTGCGAATGTTAGGTTAGGTTAAGATATGAACCGTCGTTAAACCGCATTAAACAATGTCACCTATTGAGATGCAGTGTTTTTCACCATTACAAGTCGGGAACTGCGATATCTAATGTGAAAGCGCATGAAACCGTCATAGTGTTGTAGAGAGCATTGTAAAGTAGCGAGTAAAACATTTTCTAACGATAGAAGTGTGAAGGTTATGTTAGGTTGAGTTATGTTATTTTAAGCTAGGTAGCGTCGTGAAACCACCAAAAACGACGTCATCTAACGAGATAGTGTTGTTTTATTGCATATACGAAACTGCAATAGGTGAAATGTGAAAGCACACAAAACGGCATGAACAAGCCAGGTACTGCGTGTTGTACCGTTAAAAGTGCGAAACTGCTATATTGTGATATTCTCGTTAAAGCGCATGCAAGCATCGTGAAACCTTAAAGAACGTAGTCATTTAGCAAGATACAGCGTTCTGTACTGCAATAAGTTGCTGAAAAACTGTGAGGTTATGCAAATATCGTAATTGTGAACGAAACAGTGTAATAGAGCGTTTTTAAATACAAGTGCGAATGTTAGGTTAGGTTAAGATATGAACCGTCGTAAAACCGCATTAAACAATGTCACTTAGTGAGATGCAGTGTTTTTCACCATTACAAGTCGGGAACTGCGATATCTAATGTGAAAGCGCTTGCAACCGTCGTTAGGTTAGGTTGGGTGGGGTTGGGTGGGGTTAGGTTGGGTTAGGTTAGGTTAGGTTACGTTACGTTAGGTTAGGTTAGGTTAGGTTACGTTAGGTTAGGTTAGGTTAGGTTACGTTAGGTTAGGGTAGGTAAGGTTAGGTTAGGTTAGGTTAGGTTTGGTTAGGTTAGGTTAGGTTGGGTTGGGTTAGGTTATGTTAGGTTAGGTTAGGTTGGGTTAGGTTACGTTGGGTTAGGTTAGGTTAGGTTAGGTTAGTTTAGGTTAGTTGGGTTGGGTTGGGTTAGGTTAGGTTAGGTCAGGTTAGGTTAGGTTAGGTTGGGTTGGGTTGGGTGTGGTTGGGTTAGGGTAGGTTAGGTTAGGTTAGGTTGGGTTGGGTTGTGTTGGGTTAGGTTAGGTTAGGTTAGGTTAAGTTAGGTTAGGTTAAGTTAGGTTAAGTTAGGTTAGGTTAGGTTAAGATATGGACCGTCGTAAAACCGCAATAAACAATGTCACTTAGTGAAATGCAGTGTTTTTCACCATTAGAAGTCGGGAACTGCGATATCTAATGTGAAAGCGCTTGGTACCGTCGTAATGTTGTAGAAAGCAATGTAAAGTACCGAGTAAAACGTTTTCTAACGATAGAAGTGTGAAGGTTATGTTAGGTTGAGTTATGTTAGTTTAAGCTAGGTAGCGTCGTGAAACCACCAAAAACGACGTCATCTAACGAGATAGTGTTGTTTTATTGCGAGTACGAAACTGCGATAGCTGAAATGTTGTGAAAGCACACAAAACGGCATGAACAAGCCAAATACTGCGTGTTGTACCGTTACAAGTGCGAAACTGCTATATTGTGATATTCTCGTTAAAGCACATGCAAGCATCGTGAAACCTTAAACAACGATGTCATTTAGCGAGATACAGCGTTCTGTACTGCAATAAGTTGGTGAAAAACTGTGAGGTTGTGCAAATATCGTATTTGTGAACGAAACAGTGTAATAGAGCGTTTTTAGATACAAATGCAATGTTAGGTTATGTTAAGATATGAACCGTCGTAAAACCGCATTAAACAATGTCACTTAGTGAGATGCAGTGTTTTTCACCATTACAAGTCGGGAACTGCGATATCTAATGTGAAAGCGCTTGCAACCGTCGTTAGGTTAGGTTAGGTTAGGTTAGGTTACGTTAGGTTAGGTTAGGTTAGGTAAGGTAAGGTAAGGTTAGGTTAGGTTAGGTTAGGTTAGGTTTGGTTTGGTTAGGTTAGGTTAGGTTGGGTTGGGTTGGGTTGGGTTAGGTTAGGTTATGTTAGGTTGGGTTAGGTTAGGTTGGGTTAAGTTAGGTTAGGTTGGGTTGGGTTAGGTTAGGTTAGGTTAGGTTAGGTCTGGTTGGGTTGTGTTAGGTTAGATTAGGTTAGGTTAGTTAAGGTTAGGTTGGGTTGGGTTGGGTTAGGTTATTTTAGGTTAGGTCAGGTTAGGTTAGGTTAGGTTGGGTTGGGTTGGGTGTGGTTGGGTTAGGTTAGGTTAGGTTAGGTTGGGTTGGGTTGGGTTGGGTTGGGTTGGGTTTGGTTAGGTTAGGTTAGGTTAGGTTAAGTTAGGTTAGGTTAAGTTAGGTTAAGTTAGGTTAGGTAAGGATAGGTTAGGTTAGGTTAAGAACCGTCGTAAAACCGCAATAAAAAATGTCACTTAGTGAGATGCAGTGTTTTTCACCATTAGAAGTCGGGAACTGCGATATCTAATGTGAAAGCGCTTGATACCGTCGTAACGTTGTAGAAAGCAATGTAAAGTACCGAGTAAAACGTTTTCTAATGATAGAAGTGCGAAGGTTATGTTAGGTTGAGTTATGTTGGTTTAAGCTAGGTAGCGTCGTGAAACCACAAAAAACGACGTCATCTAACGAGATAGTGTTGTTTTATTGCATATACGAAACTGCAATAGGTGAAATGTGAAAGCACACAAAACGGCATGAACAAGCCAGGTACTGCGTGTTGTACCGTTACAAGTGCGAAACTGCTATATTGTGATATTCTCGTTAAAGCGCATGGAAGCATCGTGAAACCTTAAAGAACGATGTCATTTAGCGAGATACAGCGTTCTGTACTGCAATAAGTTGCTGAAAAACTGTGAGGTTATGCAAATATCGTAATTGTGAACGAAACAGTGTAATAGAGCGTTTTTAAATACAAGTGCGAATGTTAGGTTAGGTTAAGATATGAACCGTCGTAAAACCGCATTAAACAATGTCACTTAGTGAGATGCAGTGTTTTTCACCATTACAAGTCGGGAACTGTGATATCTCATGTTAAATCGCATGAACCGTCGTAATGTTGTAGCAAGCATTGTAATGTAGCTAGTAAAACGTATTCTAACGATAGAAGTGCGAAGGGTATGTTAGGTTGAGTTAGTTTAAGCTAGGTAGCGTCGTGAAACCACCAAAAACGACGTCATCTAACGAGATAGTGTTGTTTAATTTTGACTACAAAACTGCGTTAGGTGAAATGTTGTGAAAGCACACAAAACGGCATGAACAAGCCAGATACTGCGTGTTGTACCGTTACAAGTGCGAAACTGCTACATTGTGATATTCTCGTTAAAGCGCATGCAAGCATCGTGAAACCTTAAAAACGATGTCATTTAGCGAGATACAGCGTTCTGTACTGCAATAAGTTGCTGAAAAACTGTGAGGTTATGCAATTATCGTAATTGTGAACGAAACAGTGTAATAGAGCGTTTTTAGATGCAAGTGCGAATGTTAGGTTAGGTTAAGATATGAACCGTCGTTAAATCGCATTAAACAATGTCACCTATTGAGATGCAGTGTTTTTCACCATTACAAGTCGGGAACTGCGATATCTAATGTGAAAGCGCTTGCAACCGTCGTTAGGTTAGGTTGGGTGGGGTTGGGTGTGGTTAGGTTGGGTTAGGTTAGGTTAGGGTAGGTAAGGTTAGGTTAGGTTAGGTTAGGTTAGGTTTGGTTAGGTTAGGTTAGGTTGGGTTGGGTTAGGTTATGTTAGGTTAGGTTAGGTTGGGTTAGGTTAGGTTGGGTTAGGTTAGGTTAGGTTAGGTTAGTTTAGGTTAGTTGGGTTGGGTTGGGTTAGCTTAGGTCAGGTTAGGTTAGGTTAGGTTGGGTTGGGTTGGGTGTGGTTGGGTTAGGTTAGGTTAGGTTAGGTTAGGTTGGGTTGGGTTGGGTTGTGTTGGGTTAGGTTAGGTTAGGTTAGGTTAGGTTAGGTTAAGTTAGGTTAGGTTAAGTTAGGTTAAGTTAGGTTAGGTTAGGTTAAGATATGGACCGTCGTAAAACCGCAATAAACAATGTCACTTAGTGAAATGCAGTGTTTTTCACCATTAGAAGTCGGGAACTGCGATATCTAATGTGAAAGCGCTTGATACCGTCGTAATGTAGAAAGCAATGTAAAGTACCGAGTAAAACGTTTTCTAACGATAGAAGTGTGAAGGTTATGTTAGGTTGAGTTATGTTAGTTTAAGCTAGGTAGCGTCGTGAAACCACCAAAAACGACGTCATCTAACGAGATAGTGTTGTTTTATTGCGAGTACGAAACTGCGATAGCTGAAATGTTGTGAAAGAGCACAAAACGGCATGAACAAGCCAAATACTGCGTGTTGTACCGTTACAAGTGCGAAACTGCTATATTGTGATATTCTCGTTAAAGCGCATGCAAGCATCGTGAAACCTTAAACAACGATGTCATTTAGCGAGATACAGCGTTCTGTACTGCAATGAGTTGGTGAAAAACTGTGAGGTTGTGCAAATATCGTATTTGTGAACGAAACAGTGTAATAGAGCGTTTTTAGATACAAATGCGATGTTAGGTTATGTTAAGATATGAACCGTCGTAAAACCGCATTAAACAATGTCACTTAGTGAGATGCAGTGTTTTTCACCATTACAAGTCGGGAACTGCGATATCTAATGTGAAAGCGCTTGCAACCGTCGTTAGGTTAGGTTAGGTTAGGTTAGGTTAGGTTAGGTTAGGTTAGGTAAGGTTAGGTTAGGTTAGGTTAGGTTAGGTTTGGTTTGGTTAGGTTAGGTTAGGTTGGGTTGGGTTGGGTTGGGTTAGGTTAGGTTATGTTAGGTTGGGTTAGGTTAGGTTGGGTTAAGTTAGGTTAGGTTGGGTTGGGTTAGGTTAGGTTAGGTTAGGTTAGGTCTGGTTGGGTTGTGTTAGGTTAGATTAGGTTAGGTTAGTTAAGGTTAGGTTGGGTTGGGTTGGGTTAGGTTATTTTAGGTTAGGTCAGGTTAGGTTAGGTTAGGTTGGGTTGGGTTGGGTGTGGTTGGGTTAGGTTAGGTTAGGTTAGGTTGGGTTGGGTTGGGTTGGGTTGGGTTGGGTTTGGTTAGGTTAGGTTAGGTTAGGTTAAGTTAGGTTAGGTTAAGTTAGGTTAAGTTAGGTTAGGTAAGGATAGGTTAGGTTAGGTTAAGAACCGTCGTAAAACCGCAATAAAAAATGTCACTTAGTGAGATGCAGTGTTTTTCACCATTAGAAGTCGGGAACTGCGATATCTAATGTGAAAGCGCTTGATACCGTCGTAACGTTGTAGAAAGCAATGTAAAGTACCGAGTAAAACGTTTTCTAATGATAGAAGTGCGAAGGTTATGTTAGGTTGAGTTATGTTGGTTTAAGCTAGGTAGCGTCGTGAAACCACAAAAAACGACGTCATCTAACGAGATAGTGTTGTTTTATTGCATATACGAAACTGCAATAGGTGAAATGTGAAAGCACACAAAACGGCATGAACAAGCCAGGTACTGCGTGTTGTACCGTTACAAGTGCGAAACTGCTATATTGTGATATTCTCGTTAAAGCGCATGGAAGCATCGTGAAACCTTAAAGAACGATGTCATTTAGCGAGATACAGCGTTCTGTACTGCAATAAGTTGCTGAAAAACTGTGAGGTTATGCAAATATCGTAATTGTGAACGAAACAGTGTAATAGAGCGTTTTTAAATACAAGTGCGAATGTTAGGTTAGGTTAAGATATGAACCGTCGTAAAACCGCATTAAACAATGTCACTTAGTGAGATGCAGTGTTTTTCACCATTACAAGTCGGGAACTGCGATATCTAATGTGAAAGCGCTTGCAACCGTCGTTAGGTTAGGTTAGGTTAGGTTACGTTATGTTAGGTTAGGTTAGGTTAGGTTAGGTAAGGTTAGGTTAGGTTAGGTTAGGTTAGGTTTGGTTAGGTTAGGTTAGGTTAGGTTGGGTTGGGTTGGGTTGGGTTGGGTTGGGTTAGGTTAGGTTAGGTTGGGTTAGGTTAGGTTGGGTTAGGTTAGGTTAGGTTAGGTTGGGTTGGGTTGTGTTAGGTTAGGTTAGGTTAGGTTAGGTTAGGTTAGTTTAGGTTAGGTTGGGTTGGGTTGGGTTAGGTTAGGTTAGGTTAGGTCAGGTTAGGTTAGGTTAGGTGTGGTTGGGTTGGGTGTGGTTGGGTTAGGTTAGGTTAGGTTAGGTTAGGTTGGGTTGGGTTGGGTTAGGTTAGGTTAGGTTAGGTTAGGTTAGGTTAAGTTAGGTTAGGTTAAGTTAGGTTAAGTTAGGTTAGGTAAGGTTAGGTTAGGTTAAGATATGAACCGTCGTAAAACCGCAATAAACAATGTCACTTAGTGACATGCAGTGTTTTTCACCATTAGAAGTCGGGAACTGCGTTATCTAATGTGAAAGCGCTTGATACCGTCGTAATGTTGTAGAAAGCAATGTAAAGTACCGAGTAAAACGTTTTCTAATGATAGAAGTGCGAAGGTTATGTTAGGTTGAGTTATGTTAGGTTAAGCTAGGTAGCGTCGTGAAACCACCAAAAACGACGTCATCTAACGAGATAGTGTTGTTTTATTGCAAGTACGAAACTGCGATAGGTGAAATGTTGTGAAAGCACACAAAACGGCATGAACAAGCCAAATACTGCGTGTTGTACCGTTACAAGTGCGAAACTGCTATGTTGTGATATTCTCGTTAAAGCGCATGCAAGCAATTTGAAACCTTAAATAATGATGTCATTTAGCGAGATACAGCGTTCTGTACTGT
Organism: Rhipicephalus microplus; assembly: GCF_043290135.1. Classification (NCBI taxonomy): domain Eukaryota; kingdom Metazoa; phylum Arthropoda; class Arachnida; order Ixodida; family Ixodidae; genus Rhipicephalus; species Rhipicephalus microplus. Next base: position 351,418 of record NW_027464703.1, read on the forward strand.
AAAAAGTTGGCGAAAAACTGTGAGGTCATGCAAATATCGTAATTGTGAACGAAACAGGGTAATTGAGCGTTTCGAGATACAAGTGCGAATGTTAGGTTAGGCTAAGATATGAACCATCGTAAAACCACAATAAACAATGTCACTTTGTGAGATCCAGTGTTTTTCACCATTACAAGTCGGGAACTGTGATATCTCATGTTAAATCGCATGAACCGTCGTAATGTTGTAGCAAGCATTGTAAAGTAGCGAGTAAAACATTTTCTAACGATAGAAGTGTGAAGGTTATGTTAGGTTGAGTTATGTTAGTTTAAGCTAGGTAGCGTCGTGAAACCACCAAAAACGACGTCATCTAACGAGATAGTGTTGTTTTATTGCATATACGAAACTGCAATAGGTGAAATGTGAAAGCACACAAAACGGCATGAACAAGCCAAGTACTGCGTGTTGTACCGTTAAAAGTGCGAAACTGCTACATTGTGATATTCTCGTTAAAGCGCATGCAAGCATCGTGAAACCTTAAAAACGATGTCATTTAGCGAGATACAGCGTTCTGTACTGCAATAAGTTGCTGAAAAACTGTGAGGTTATGCAATTATCGTAATTGTGAACGAAACAGTGTAATAGAGCGTTTTTAGATGCAAGTGCGAATGTTAGGTTAGGTTAAGATATGAACCGTCGTTAAACCGCATTAAACAATGTCACCTATTGAGATGCAGTGTTTTTCACCATTACAAGTCGGGAACTGCGATATCTAATGTGAAAGCGCATGAAACCGTCATAGTGTTGTAGAGAGCATTGTAAAGTAGCGAGTAAAACATTTTCTAACGATAGAAGTGTGAAGGTTATGTTAGGTTGAGTTATGTTATTTTAAGCTAGGTAGCGTCGTGAAACCACCAAAAACGACGTCATCTAACGAGATAGTGTTGTTTTATTGCATATACGAAACTGCAATAGGTGAAATGTGAAAGCACACAAAACGGCATGAACAAGCCAGGTACTGCGTGTTGTACCGTTAAAAGTGCGAAACTGCTATATTGTGATATTCTCGTTAAAGCGCATGCAAGCATCGTGAAACCTTAAAGAACGTAGTCATTTAGCAAGATACAGCGTTCTGTACTGCAATAAGTTGCTGAAAAACTGTGAGGTTATGCAAATATCGTAATTGTGAACGAAACAGTGTAATAGAGCGTTTTTAAATACAAGTGCGAATGTTAGGTTAGGTTAAGATATGAACCGTCGTAAAACCGCATTAAACAATGTCACTTAGTGAGATGCAGTGTTTTTCACCATTACAAGTCGGGAACTGCGATATCTAATGTGAAAGCGCTTGCAACCGTCGTTAGGTTAGGTTGGGTGGGGTTGGGTTGGGTTAGGTTGGGTTAGGTTAGGTTAGGTTACGTTACGTTAGGTTAGGTTAGGTTAGGTTACGTTAGGTTAGGTTAGGTTAGGTTACGTTAGGTTAGGGTAGGTAAGGTTAGGTTAGGTTAGGTTAGGTTTGGTTAGGTTAGGTTAGGTTGGGTTGGGTTAGGTTATGTTAGGTTAGGTTAGGTTGGGTTAGGTTACGTTGGGTTAGGTTAGGTTAGGTTAGGTTAGTTTAGGTTAGTTGGGTTGGGTTGGGTTAGGTTAGGTTAGGTCAGGTTAGGTTAGGTTAGGTTGGGTTGGGTTGGGTGTGGTTGGGTTAGGTTAGGTTAGGTTAGGTTAGGTTGGGTTGGGTTGTGTTGGGTTAGGTTAGGTTAGGTTAGGTTAAGTTAGGTTAGGTTAAGTTAGGTTAAGTTAGGTTAGGTTAGGTTAAGATATGGACCGTCGTAAAACCGCAATAAACAATGTCACTTAGTGAAATGCAGTGTTTTTCACCATTAGAAGTCGGGAACTGCGATATCTAATGTGAAAGCGCTTGGTACCGTCGTAATGTTGTAGAAAGCAATGTAAAGTACCGAGTAAAACGTTTTCTAACGATAGAAGTGTGAAGGTTATGTTAGGTTGAGTTATGTTAGTTTAAGCTAGGTAGCGTCGTGAAACCACCAAAAACGACGTCATCTAACGAGATAGTGTTGTTTTATTGCGAGTACGAAACTGCGATAGCTGAAATGTTGTGAAAGCACACAAAACGGCATGAACAAGCCAAATACTGCGTGTTGTACCGTTACAAGTGCGAAACTGCTATATTGTGATATTCTCGTTAAAGCACATGCAAGCATCGTGAAACCTTAAACAACGATGTCATTTAGCGAGATACAGCGTTCTGTACTGCAATAAGTTGGTGAAAAACTGTGAGGTTGTGCAAATATCGTATTTGTGAACGAAACAGTGTAATAGAGCGTTTTTAGATACAAATGCAATGTTAGGTTATGTTAAGATATGAACCGTCGTAAAACCGCATTAAACAATGTCACTTAGTGAGATGCAGTGTTTTTCACCATTACAAGTCGGGAACTGCGATATCTAATGTGAAAGCGCTTGCAACCGTCGTTAGGTTAGGTTAGGTTAGGTTAGGTTAGGTTACGTTAGGTTAGGTTAGGTTAGGTAAGGTAAGGTAAGGTTAGGTTAGGTTAGGTTAGGTTAGGTTTGGTTTGGTTAGGTTAGGTTAGGTTGGGTTGGGTTGGGTTGGGTTAGGTTAGGTTATGTTAGGTTGGGTTAGGTTAGGTTGGGTTAAGTTAGGTTAGGTTGGGTTGGGTTAGGTTAGGTTAGGTTAGGTTAGGTCTGGTTGGGTTGTGTTAGGTTAGATTAGGTTAGGTTAGTTAAGGTTAGGTTGGGTTGGGTTGGGTTAGGTTATTTTAGGTTAGGTCAGGTTAGGTTAGGTTAGGTTGGGTTGGGTTGGGTGTGGTTGGGTTAGGTTAGGTTAGGTTAGGTTGGGTTGGGTTGGGTTGGGTTGGGTTGGGTTTGGTTAGGTTAGGTTAGGTTAGGTTAAGTTAGGTTAGGTTAAGTTAGGTTAAGTTAGGTTAGGTAAGGATAGGTTAGGTTAGGTTAAGAACCGTCGTAAAACCGCAATAAAAAATGTCACTTAGTGAGATGCAGTGTTTTTCACCATTAGAAGTCGGGAACTGCGATATCTAATGTGAAAGCGCTTGATACCGTCGTAACGTTGTAGAAAGCAATGTAAAGTACCGAGTAAAACGTTTTCTAATGATAGAAGTGCGAAGGTTATGTTAGGTTGAGTTATGTTGGTTTAAGCTAGGTAGCGTCGTGAAACCACAAAAAACGACGTCATCTAACGAGATAGTGTTGTTTTATTGCATATACGAAACTGCAATAGGTGAAATGTGAAAGCACACAAAACGGCATGAACAAGCCAGGTACTGCGTGTTGTACCGTTACAAGTGCGAAACTGCTATATTGTGATATTCTCGTTAAAGCGCATGGAAGCATCGTGAAACCTTAAAGAACGATGTCATTTAGCGAGATACAGCGTTCTGTACTGCAATAAGTTGCTGAAAAACTGTGAGGTTATGCAAATATCGTAATTGTGAACGAAACAGTGTAATAGAGCGTTTTTAAATACAAGTGCGAATGTTAGGTTAGGTTAAGATATGAACCGTCGTAAAACCGCATTAAACAATGTCACTTAGTGAGATGCAGTGTTTTTCACCATTACAAGTCGGGAACTGTGATATCTCATGTTAAATCGCATGAACCGTCGTAATGTTGTAGCAAGCATTGTAATGTAGCTAGTAAAACGTATTCTAACGATAGAAGTGCGAAGGGTATGTTAGGTTGAGTTAGTTTAAGCTAGGTAGCGTCGTGAAACCACCAAAAACGACGTCATCTAACGAGATAGTGTTGTTTAATTTTGACTACAAAACTGCGTTAGGTGAAATGTTGTGAAAGCACACAAAACGGCATGAACAAGCCAGATACTGCGTGTTGTACCGTTACAAGTGCGAAACTGCTACATTGTGATATTCTCGTTAAAGCGCATGCAAGCATCGTGAAACCTTAAAAACGATGTCATTTAGCGAGATACAGCGTTCTGTACTGCAATAAGTTGCTGAAAAACTGTGAGGTTATGCAATTATCGTAATTGTGAACGAAACAGTGTAATAGAGCGTTTTTAGATGCAAGTGCGAATGTTAGGTTAGGTTAAGATATGAACCGTCGTTAAACCGCATTAAACAATGTCACCTATTGAGATGCAGTGTTTTTCACCATTACAAGTCGGGAACTGCGATATCTAATGTGAAAGCGCTTGCAACCGTCGTTAGGTTAGGTTGGGTGGGGTTGGGTGTGGTTAGGTTGGGTTAGGTTAGGTTAGGGTAGGTAAGGTTAGGTTAGGTTAGGTTAGGTTAGGTTTGGTTAGGTTAGGTTAGGTTGGGTTGGGTTAGGTTATGTTAGGTTAGGTTAGGTTGGGTTAGGTTAGGTTGCGTTAGGTTAGGTTAGGTTAGGTTAGTTTAGGTTAGTTGGGTTGGGTTGGGTTAGCTTAGGTCAGGTTAGGTTAGGTTAGGTTGGGTTGGGTTGGGTGTGGTTGGGTTAGGTTAGGTTAGGTTAGGTTAGGTTGGGTTGGGTTGGGTTGTGTTGGGTTAGGTTAGGTTAGGTTAGGTTAGGTTAAGTTAGGTTAGGTTAAGTTAGGTTAAGTTAGGTTAGGTTAGGTTAAGATATGGACCGTCGTAAAACCGCAATAAACAATGTCACTTAGTGAAATGCAGTGTTTTTCACCATTAGAAGTCGGGAACTGCGATATCTAATGTGAAAGCGCTTGATACCGTCGTAATGTAGAAAGCAATGTAAAGTACCGAGTAAAACGTTTTCTAACGATAGAAGTGTGAAGGTTATGTTAGGTTGAGTTATGTTAGTTTAAGCTAGGTAGCGTCGTGAAACCACCAAAAACGACGTCATCTAACGAGATAGTGTTGTTTTATTGCGAGTACGAAACTGCGATAGCTGAAATGTTGTGAAAGAGCACAAAACGGCATGAACAAGCCAAATACTGCGTGTTGTACCGTTACAAGTGCGAAACTGCTATATTGTGATATTCTCGTTAAAGCGCATGCAAGCATCGTGAAACCTTAAACAACGATGTCATTTAGCGAGATACAGCGTTCTGTACTGCAATGAGTTGGTGAAAAACTGTGAGGTTGTGCAAATATCGTATTTGTGAACGAAACAGTGTAATAGAGCGTTTTTAGATACAAATGCGATGTTAGGTTATGTTAAGATATGAACCGTCGTAAAACCGCATTAAACAATGTCACTTAGTGAGATGCAGTGTTTTTCACCATTACAAGTCGGGAACTGCGATATCTAATGTGAAAGCGCTTGCAACCGTCGTTAGGTTAGGTTAGGTTAGGTTAGGTTAGGTTAGGTTAGGTAAGGTTAGGTTAGGTTAGGTTAGGTTAGGTTTGGTTTGGTTAGGTTAGGTTAGGTTGGGTTGGGTTGGGTTGGGTTAGGTTAGGTTATGTTAGGTTGGGTTAGGTTAGGTTGGGTTAAGTTAGGTTAGGTTGGGTTAGGTTAGGTTAGGTTAGGTTAGGTTAGGTCTGGTTGGGTTGTGTTAGGTTAGATTAGGTTAGGTTAGTTTAGGTTAGGTTGGGTTGGGTTGGGTTAGGTTATTTTAGGTTAGGTCAGGTTAGGTTAGGTTAGGTTGGGTTGGGTTGGGTGTGGTTGGGTTAGGTTAGGTTAGGTTAGGTTAGGTTGGGTTGGGTTGGGTGTGGTTGGGTTGGGTTTGGTTAGGTTAGGTTAGGTTAGGTTAAGTTAGGTTAGGTTAAGTTAGGTTAAGTTAGGTTAGGTAAGGATAGGTTAGGTTAGGTTAAGAACCGTCGTAAAACCGCAATAAAAAATGTCACTTAGTGAGATGCAGTGTTTTTCACCATTAGAAGTCGGGAACTCGATATCTAATGTGAAAGCGCTTGATACCGTCGTAATGTTGTAGAAAGCAATGTGAAGTACCGAGTAAAACGTTTTCTAATGATAGAAGTGCGAAGGTTATGTTAGGTTGAGTTATGTTGGTTTAAGCTAGGTAGCGTCGTGAAACCACCAAAAACGACGTCATCTAACGAGATAGTGTTGTTTTATTGCATATACGAAACTGCAATAGGTGAAATGTGAAAGCACACAAAACGGCATGAACAAGCCAGGTACTGCGTGTTGTACCGTTACAAGTGCGAAACTGCTATAATGTGATATTCTCGTTAAAGCGCATGCAAGCATCGTGAAACCTTAAAGAACGATGTCATTTAGCGAGATACAGCGTTCTGTACTGCAATAAGTTGCTGAAAAACTGTGAGGTTATGCAAATATCGTAATTGTGAACGAAACAGTGTAATAGAGCGTTTTTAAATACAAGTGCGAATGTTAGGTTAGGTTAAGATATGAACCGTCGTAAAACCGCATTAAACAATGTCACTTAGTGAGATGCAGTGTTTTTCACCATTACAAGTCGGGAACTGCGATATCTAATGTGAAAGCGCTTGCAACCGTCGTTAGGTTAGGTTGGGTGGGGTTGGGTTGGGTTAGGTTGGGTTAGGTTAGGTTAGGTTACGTTACGTTAGGTTAGGTTAGGTTAGGTTACGTTAGGTTAGGTTAGGTTAGGTTACGTTAGGTTAGGGTAGGTAAGGTTAGGTTAGGTTAGGTTAGGTTTGGTTAGGTTAGGTTAGGTTGGGTTGGGTTAGGTTATGTTAGGTTAGGTTAGGTTGGGTTAGGTTACGTTGGGTTAGGTTAGGTTAGGTTAGGTTAGTTTAGGTTAGTTGGGTTGGGTTGGGTTAGGTTAGGTTAGGTCAGGTTAGGTTAGGTTAGGTTGGGTTGGGTTGGGTGTGGTTGGGTTAGGTTAGGTTAGGTTAGGTTAGGTTGGGTTGGGTTGTGTTGGGTTAGGTTAGGTTAGGTTAGGTTAAGTTAGGTTAGGTTAAGTTAGGTTAAGTTAGGTTAGGTTAGGTTAAGATATGGACCGTCGTAAAACCGCAATAAACAATGTCACTTAGTGAAATGCAGTGTTTTTCACCATTAGAAGTCGGGAACTGCGATATCTAATGTGAAAGCGCTTGGTACCGTCGTAATGTTGTAGAAAGCAATGTAAAGTACCGAGTAAAACGTTTTCTAACGATAGAAGTGTGAAGGTTATGTTAGGTTGAGTTATGTTAGTTTAAGCTAGGTAGCGTCGTGAAACCACCAAAAACGACGTCATCTAACGAGATAGTGTTGTTTTATTGCGAGTACGAAACTGCGATAGCTGAAATGTTGTGAAAGCACACAAAACGGCATGAACAAGCCAAATACTGCGTGTTGTACCGTTACAAGTGCGAAACTGCTATATTGTGATATTCTCGTTAAAGCACATGCAAGCATCGTGAAACCTTAAACAACGATGTCATTTAGCGAGATACAGCGTTCTGTACTGCAATAAGTTGGTGAAAAACTGTGAGGTTGTGCAAATATCGTATTTGTGAACGAAACAGTGTAATAGAGCGTTTTTAGATACAAATGCAATGTTAGGTTATGTTAAGATATGAACCGTCGTAAAACCGCATTAAACAATGTCACTTAGTGAGATGCAGTGTTTTTCACCATTACAAGTCGGGAACTGCGATATCTAATGTGAAAGCGCTTGCAACCGTCGTTAGGTTAGGTTAGGTTAGGTTAGGTTAGGTTACGTTAGGTTAGGTTAGGTTAGGTAAGGTAAGGTAAGGTTAGGTTAGGTTAGGTTAGGTTAGGTTTGGTTTGGTTAGGTTAGGTTAGGTTGGGTTGGGTTGGGTTGGGTTAGGTTAGGTTATGTTAGGTTGGGTTAGGTTAGGTTGGGTTAAGTTAGGTTAGGTTGGGTTGGGTTAGGTTAGGTTAGGTTAGGTTAGGTCTGGTTGGGTTGTGTTAGGTTAGATTAGGTTAGGTTAGTTAAGGTTAGGTTGGGTTGGGTTGGGTTAGGTTATTTTAGGTTAGGTCAGGTTAGGTTAGGTTAGGTTGGGTTGGGTTGGGTGTGGTTGGGTTAGGTTAGGTTAGGTTAGGTTGGGTTGGGTTGGGTTGGGTTGGGTTGGGTTTGGTTAGGTTAGGTTAGGTTAGGTTAAGTTAGGTTAGGTTAAGTTAGGTTAAGTTAGGTTAGGTAAGGATAGGTTAGGTTAGGTTAAGAACCGTCGTAAAACCGCAATAAAAAATGTCACTTAGTGAGATGCAGTGTTTTTCACCATTAGAAGTCGGGAACTGCGATATCTAATGTGAAAGCGCTTGATACCGTCGTAACGTTGTAGAAAGCAATGTAAAGTACCGAGTAAAACGTTTTCTAATGATAGAAGTGCGAAGGTTATGTTAGGTTGAGTTATGTTGGTTTAAGCTAGGTAGCGTCGTGAAACCACAAAAAACGACGTCATCTAACGAGATAGTGTTGTTTTATTGCATATACGAAACTGCAATAGGTGAAATGTGAAAGCACACAAAACGGCATGAACAAGCCAGGTACTGCGTGTTGTACCGTTACAAGTGCGAAACTGCTATATTGTGATATTCTCGTTAAAGCGCATGGAAGCATCGTGAAACCTTAAAGAACGATGTCATTTAGCGAGATACAGCGTTCTGTACTGCAATAAGTTGCTGAAAAACTGTGAGGTTATGCAAATATCGTAATTGTGAACGAAACAGTGTAATAGAGCGTTTTTAAATACAAGTGCGAATGTTAGGTTAGGTTAAGATATGAACCGTCGTAAAACCGCATTAAACAATGTCACTTAGTGAGATGCAGTGTTTTTCACCATTACAAGTCGGGAACTGTGATATCTCATGTTAAATCGCATGAACCGTCGTAATGTTGTAGCAAGCATTGTAATGTAGCTAGTAAAACGTATTCTAACGATAGAAGTGCGAAGGGTATGTTAGGTTGAGTTAGTTTAAGCTAGGTAGCGTCGTGAAACCACCAAAAACGACGTCATCTAACGAGATAGTGTTGTTTAATTTTGACTACAAAACTGCGTTAGGTGAAATGTTGTGAAAGCACACAAAACGGCATGAACAAGCCAGATACTGCGTGTTGTACCGTTACAAGTGCGAAACTGCTACATTGTGATATTCTCGTTAAAGCGCATGCAAGCATCGTGAAACCTTAAAAACGATGTCATTTAGCGAGATACAGCGTTCTGTACTGCAATAAGTTGCTGAAAAACTGTGAGGTTATGCAATTATCGTAATTGTGAACGAAACAGTGTAATAGAGCGTTTTTAGATGCAAGTGCGAATGTTAGGTTAGGTTAAGATATGAACCGTCGTTAAACCGCATTAAACAATGTCACCTATTGAGATGCAGTGTTTTTCACCATTACAAGTCGGGAACTGCGATATCTAATGTGAAAGCGCTTGCAACCGTCGTTAGGTTAGGTTGGGTGGGGTTGGGTGTGGTTAGGTTGGGTTAGGTTAGGTTAGGGTAGGTAAGGTTAGGTTAGGTTAGGTTAGGTTAGGTTTGGTTAGGTTAGGTTAGGTTGGGTTGGGTTAGGTTATGTTAGGTTAGGTTAGGTTGGGTTAGGTTAGGTTGCGTTAGGTTAGGTTAGGTTAGGTTAGTTTAGGTTAGTTGGGTTGGGTTGGGTTAGCTTAGGTCAGGTTAGGTTAGGTTAGGTTGGGTTGGGTTGGGTGTGGTTGGGTTAGGTTAGGTTAGGTTAGGTTAGGTTGGGTTGGGTTGGGTTGTGTTGGGTTAGGTTAGGTTAGGTTAGGTTAGGTTAAGTTAGGTTAGGTTAAGTTAGGTTAAGTTAGGTTAGGTTAGGTTAAGATATGGACCGTCGTAAAACCGCAATAAACAATGTCACTTAGTGAAATGCAGTGTTTTTCACCATTAGAAGTCGGGAACTGCGATATCTAATGTGAAAGCGCTTGATACCGTCGTAATGTAGAAAGCAATGTAAAGTACCGAGTAAAACGTTTTCTAACGATAGAAGTGTGAAGGTTATGTTAGGTTGAGTTATGTTAGTTTAAGCTAGGTAGCGTCGTGAAACCACCAAAAACGACGTCATCTAACGAGATAGTGTTGTTTTATTGCGAGTACGAAACTGCGATAGCTGAAATGTTGTGAAAGAGCACAAAACGGCATGAACAAGCCAAATACTGCGTGTTGTACCGTTACAAGTGCGAAACTGCTATATTGTGATATTCTCGTTAAAGCGCATGCAAGCATCGTGAAACCTTAAACAACGATGTCATTTAGCGAGATACAGCGTTCTGTACTGCAATGAGTTGGTGAAAAACTGTGAGGTTGTGCAAATATCGTATTTGTGAACGAAACAGTGTAATAGAGCGTTTTTAGATACAAATGCGATGTTAGGTTATGTTAAGATATGAACCGTCGTAAAACCGCATTAAACAATGTCACTTAGTGAGATGCAGTGTTTTTCACCATTACAAGTCGGGAACTGCGATATCTAATGTGAAAGCGCTTGCAACCGTCGTTAGGTTAGGTTAGGTTAGGTTAGGTTAGGTTAGGTTAGGTAAGGTTAGGTTAGGTTAGGTTAGGTTAGGTTTGGTTTGGTTAGGTTAGGTTAGGTTGGGTTGGGTTGGGTTGGGTTAGGTTAGGTTATGTTAGGTTGGGTTAGGTTAGGTTGGGTTAAGTTAGGTTAGGTTGGGTTAGGTTAGGTTAGGTTAGGTTAGGTTAGGTCTGGTTGGGTTGTGTTAGGTTAGATTAGGTTAGGTTAGTTTAGGTTAGGTTGGGTTGGGTTGGGTTAGGTTATTTTAGGTTAGGTCAGGTTAGGTTAGGTTAGGTTGGGTTGGGTTGGGTGTGGTTGGGTTAGGTTAGGTTAGGTTAGGTTAGGTTGGGTTGGGTTGGGTGTGGTTGGGTTGGGTTTGGTTAGGTTAGGTTAGGTTAGGTTAAGTTAGGTTAGGTTAAGTTAGGTTAAGTTAGGTTAGGTAAGGATAGGTTAGGTTAGGTTAAGAACCGTCGTAAAACCGCAATAAAAAATGTCACTTAGTGAGATGCAGTGTTTTTCACCATTAGAAGTCGGGAACTCGATATCTAATGTGAAAGCGCTTGATACCGTCGTAATGTTGTAGAAAGCAATGTGAAGTACCGAGTAAAACGTTTTCTAATGATAGAAGTGCGAAGGTTATGTTAGGTTGAGTTATGTTGGTTTAAGCTAGGTAGCGTCGTGAAACCACCAAAAACGACGTCATCTAACGAGATAGTGTTGTTTTATTGCATATACGAAACTGCAATAGGTGAAATGTGAAAGCACACAAAACGGCATGAACAAGCCAGGTACTGCGTGTTGTACCGTTACAAGTGCGAAACTGCTATAATGTGATATTCTCGTTAAAGCGCATGCAAGCATCGTGAAACCTTAAAGAACGATGTCATTTAGCGAGATACAGCGTTCTGTACTGCAATAAGTTGCTGAAAAACTGTGAGGTTATGCAAATATCGTAATTGTGAACGAAACAGTGTAATAGAGCGTTTTTAAATACAAGTGCGAATGTTAGGTTAGGTTAAGATATGAACCGTCGTAAAACCGCATTAAACAATGTCACTTAGTGAGATGCAGTGTTTTTCACCATTACAAGTCGGGAACTGCGATATCTAATGTGAAAGCGCTTGCAACCGTCGTTAGGTTAGGTTAGGTTAGGTTACGTTAGGTTAGGTTAGGTTAGGTTAGGTTAGGTAAGGTTAGGTTAGGTTAGGTTAGGTTAGGTTTGGTTAGGTTAGGTTAGGTTAGGTTGGGTTGGGTTGGGTTGGGTTGGGTTGGGTTAGGTTAGGTTAGGTTAGGTTAGGTTAGGTTAAGAACCGTCGTAAAACCGCAATAAACAATGTCACTTAGTGAAATGCAGTGTTTTTCACCATTAAAAGTCGGGAACTGCGATATCTAATGTGAAAGCGCTTGATACCGTCGTAATGTTGTTGAAAGCAATGTAAAGTACCGAGTAAAACGTTTTCTAATGATAGAAGTGGGAAGGTTATGTTAGGTTGAGTTATGTTAGTTTAAGCTAGGTAGCGTCGTGAAACCACCAAAAACGACGTCATCTAACGAGATAGTGTTGTTTTATTGCATATACGAAACTGCAATAGGTGAAATGTTGTGAAAGCACACAAAACGGCATGAACAAGCCAGGTACTGCGTGTTGTACCGTTACAAGTGCGAAACTGCTATATTGTGATATTCTCGTTAAAGCGCATGCAAGCATCGTGAAACCTTAAAGAACGATGTCATTTAGCGAGATACAGCGTTCTGTACTGCAATAAGTTGCTGAAAAACTGTCAGGTTATGCAAATATCGTAATTGTGAACGAAACAGTGTAATAGAGCCTTTTTAAATACAAGTGCGAATGTTAGGTTAGGTTAAGATATGAACCGTCGTAAAACCGCAATAAACAATGTCACTTATTGAGATGCAGTGTTTTTCACCATTACAAGTTGGGAACTGCAATATCATGTTAAATCGCATGAACCGTCGTAATGTTGTAGCAAGCATTGTAAAGTAGCGAGTAAAACGTTTTCTAACGATAGAAGTGCGAAGTTTATGTTACGTTGAGTTAGTTTAAGCTAGGTAGCGTCGTGAAACCACCAAAAACGACGTCATCTAACGAGATAGTGTTGTTTTATTGTGACTACGAAACTGCAATAGGTGAAATGTTGTGAAAGCACACAAAACGGCATGAACAAGCCAGGTACTGCGTGTTGTACCGTTACAAGTGCGAAACTGCTATATTGTGATATTCTCGTTAAAGCGCATGCAAGCATCGTGAAACCTTAAAGAACGATGTCATTTAGCGAGATACAGCGTTCTGTACTGTAATAAGTTGGTGAAAATCTGTGAGGTTATGCAAATATCGTATTTGTGAACGAAACAGTGTAATAGAGCGTTTCTAATTGACAAGTGCGATGTTATGTTAAGATATGAACCGTCGTAAAACCGCATTAAACAATGTCACTTAGTAAGATGCAGTGTTTTTCACCATTACAAGTCGGGAACTGCGATATCTAATGTGAAAGCGCTTGCAACCGTCGTTAGGTTATGTTAGGTTGGGTTAGGTTAGGTTGGGTTAAGTTAGGTTAGGTTGGGTTGGGTTAGGTTAGGTTAGGTTAGGTTACGTCTGGTTGGGTTGTGTTAGGTTAGGTTAGGTTAGTTTAGGTTAGGTTGGGTTGGGTTGGGTTAGTTTAGGTTAGGTTAGGTCAGGTTAGGTTAGGTTAGGTTAGGTTGGGTTGGGTTGGGTTGGGTTGGGTTAGGTTAGGTTAGGTTAGGTTAGGTTAGGTTGTTAGGTTAGGTAAGGTTAGGTTAGGTTAGGTTAGGTTAAGAACCGTCGTAAAACCGCAATAAACAATGTCAATTAGTGAGATGCAGTGTTTTTCACCATTAGAAGTCGGGAACTGCGATATCTAATGTGAAAGCGCTTGATACCGTCGTAATGTTGTTGAAAGCAATGTAAAGTACCGAGTAAAACGTTTTCTAATGATAGAAGTGGGAAGGTTATGTTAGGTTGAGTTATGTTAGTTTAAGCTAGGTAGCGTCGTGAAACCACCAAAAACGACGTCATCTAACGAGATAGTGTTGTTTTATTGCATATACGAAACTGCAATAGGTGAAATGTTGTGAAAGCACACAAAACGGCATGAACCAGCCAGGTACTGCTTGTTGTACCGTTACAAGTGCGAAACTGCTATATTGTGATATTCTCGTTAAAGCGCATGCAAGCATCGTGAAACCTTAAACAACGATGTCATTTAGCGAGATACAGCGTTCTGTACTGCAATAAGTTGCTGAAAAACTGTGAGGTTATGCAAATATCGTATTTGTGAACGAAACAGTGTAATAGAGCGTTTTTAGATACAAATGCGATGTTAGGTTATGTTAAGATATGAACCGTCGTAAAACCGCATTAAACAATGTCAATTAGTGAGATGCAGTGTTTTTCACCATTACAAGTCGGGAACTGCGATATCTAATGTGAAAGCGCTTGCAACCGTCGTTAGGTTAGGTTAGGTTAGGTAAGGTTAGGTTAGGTTAGGTTAGGTTAGGTTTGGTTAGGTTAGGTTAGGTTAGGTTGGGTTAGGTTGGGTTGGGTTAGGTTAGGTTAGGTTAGGTTAGGTTAGGTTGGGTTAGGTTAGGTTGGGTTAGGTTAGGTTAGGTTAGGTTAGTTTAGGTTAGGTTGGGTTGGGTTGGGTTGGGTTAGGTTAGGTTAGGTCAGGTTAGGTTAGGTTAGGTTGGGTTGGGTTGGGTGTGGTTGGGTTAGGTTAGGTTAGGTTAGGTTAGGTTGGGTTGGGTTGGGTTGTGTTGGGTTAGGTTAGGTTAGGTTAGGTTGGGTTAAGTTAGGTTAGGTTAAGTTAGGTTAGGTAAGGTTAGGTTAGGTTAGGTTAGGTTAAGATATGGACCGTCGTAAAACCGCAATAAACAATGTCACTTAGTGAGATGCAGTGTTTTTCATCATTAGAAGTCGGGAACTGCGATATCTAATGTGAAAGCACTTGATACCGTCGTAATGTTGTAGAAAGCAATGTAAAGTACCGAGTAAAACGTTTTCTAACGATAGAAGTGCGAAGGTTATGTTAGGTTGAGTTATGTTACTTTAAGCTAGGTAGCGTCGTGAAACCACCAAAAACGACGTCATCTAACGAGATAGTGTTGTTTTATTGCGAGTACAAAACTGCGATAGCTGAAATGTTGTGAAAGCACACAAAACGGCATGAACAAGCCAAATACTGCGTGTTGTACCGTTACAAGTGCGAAACTGCTATATTGTGATATTCTCGTTAAAGCGCATGCAAGCATCGTGAAACCTTAAACAACGATGTCATTTAGCGAGATACAGCGTTCTGTACTGCAATAAGTTGCTGAAAAACTGTGAGGTTATGCAAATATCGTATTTGTGAACGAAACAGTGTAATGGAGCGTTTTTAGATACAAGTGCGAATGTTAGGTTAGGTTAAGATATGAACCGTCGTAAAACCGCATTAAACAATGTCACTTATTGAGATGCAGTGTTTTTCACCATTACAAGTCGGGAACTGCGATATCCTATGTTAAATTGCATGAAACCGTCGTAATGTTGTAGAAAGCATTGTAAAGTAGCGAGTAAAACGTTTTCTAACGATAGTTCGAAGGTTATGTTAGGTTGAGTTAGTTTAAGCTAGGTAGCGTCGTGAAACCACCAAAAACGACGTCATCTAATAAGATAGTGTTGTTTTTTTGCGACTACGAAACTGCGATAGGTGAAATATTGTGAAAGGACACAAAACGGCATGAACTAGCCAGGTACTGCGTGTTGTACCGTTACAAGTGCGAAACTGCTATATTGTGATATTCTCGTTAAAGCGCATGCAAGCATCGTGAAACCTTAAAGAACGATGTCATTTAGCGAGATACAGCGTTCTGTACTGTAATAAGTTGGTGAAAAACTGGTAGGTTATGCAAATATTGTATTTGTGAACGAAACAGTGTAATAGAGCGTTTTTAATTGACAAGTGCGATGTTAAGTTATGTTAAGATATGAACCGTCGTAAAACCGCATTAAACAATGTCACTTAGTAAGATGCAGTGTTTTTCACCATTACAAGTCGGGAACTGCGATATCTAATGTGAAAGCGCTTGCAACCGTCGTTAGGTTAGGTTAGGTTGGGTTAGGTTAGGTTGGGTTAAGTTAGGTTAGGTTGGGTTAGGTTAGGTTAGGTTAGGTTAGGTTAGGTCTGGTTGGGTTGTGTTAGGTTAGGTTAGGTTAGGTTAGTTTAGGTTAGGTTGGGTTGGGTTGGGTTAGTTTAGGTTAGGTTAGGTCAGGTTAGGTTAGGTTAGGTTGGGTTGGGTTGGGTTGGGTTGGGTTAGGTTAGGTTAGGTTAGGTTAAGTTAGGTTGTTACGTTAGGTAAGGTTAGGTTAGGTTAGGGTAGGTTAGGTTAAGAACCGTCGTAAAACCGCAATAAACAATGTCACTTAGTGAGAAGCAGTGTTTTTCACCATTAGAAGTCGGGAACTGCGATATCTATTGTGAAAGCGCTTGATACCGTCGTAATGTTGTTGAAAGCAATGTAAAGTACCGAATAAAACGTTTTCTAATGATAGAAGTGGGAAGGTTATGTTAGGTTGAGTTATGTTAGTTTAAGCTAGGTAGCGTCGTGAAACCACCAAAAACGACGTCATCTAACGAGATAGTGTTGTTTTATTGCATATACGAAACTGCAATAGGTGAAATGTTGTGAAAGCACACAAAACGGCATGAACCAGCCAGGTACTGCGTGTTGTACCGTTAAAAGTGCGAAACTGCTATATTGTGATATTCTCGTTAAAGCGCATGCAAGCATCGTGAAACCATAAAGAACGATGTCATTTAGCGAGATACAGCGTTCTGTACTGCAATAAGTTGCTGAAAAACTGTGAGGTTATGCAAATATCGTAATTGTGAACGAAACAGTGTAATAGAGCGTTTTTAAATACAAGTGCGAATGTTAGGTTAGGTTAAGATATGAACCGTCGTAAAACCGCATTAAACAATGTCACTTAGTGAGATGCAGTGTTTTTCACCATTACAAGTCGGGAACTGCGATATCTAATGTGAAAGCGCTTGCAACCGTCGTTAGGTTAGGTTAGGTTAGGTTAGGTTAGGTTAGGTTAGGTAAGGTTAGGTTAGGTTAGGTTAGGTTTGGTTAGGTTAGGTTAGGTTAGGTTGGGTTGGGTTTGGTTGGGTTGGGTTAGGTTAGGTTGGGTTAGGTTAGGTTGGGTTAAGTTAGGTTAGGTTGGGTTGGGTTAGGTTAGGTTAGGTTAGGTCTGGTTGGGTTGTGTTAGGTTAGGTTAGGTTAGTTTAGGTTAGGTTGGGTTGGGTTGGGTTAGTTTAGGTTAGGTTAGGTCAGGTTAGGTTAGGTTAGGTTGGGTTGGGTTGGGTTGGGTTAGGTTAGGTTAGGTTAGGTTAGGTTAAGTTAGGTTGTTAGGTTAGGTAAGGTTAGGTTAGGTTAGGTTAGGTTAGGTTAAGAACCGTCGTAAAACCGCAATAAACAATGTCACTTAGTGAGATGCAGTGTTTTTCACCATTAGAAGTCGGGAACTGCGATATCTAATGTGAAAGCGCTTGATACCGTCGTAATGTTGTTGAAAGCAATGTAAAGTACCGAATAAAACGTTTTCTAATGATAGAAGTGGGAAGGTTATGTTAGGTTGAGTTATGTTAGTTTAAGCTAGGTAGCGTCGTGAAACCACCAAAAACGACGTCATCTAACGAGATAGTGTTGTTTTATTGCATATACGAAACTGCAATAGGTGAAATGTTGTGAAAGCACACAAAACGGCATGAACCAGCCAGGTACTGCGTGCTGTACCGTTACAAGTGCGAAACTGCTATATTGTGATATTCTCGTTAAAGCGCATGCAAGCATCGTGAAACCTTAAACAACGATGTCATTTAGCGAGATACAGCGTTCTGTACTGCAATAAGTTGGTGAAAAACTGTGAGGTTGTGCAAATATCGTATTCGTGAACGAAACAGTGTAATAGAGCGTTTTTAGATACAATTGCGATGTTAGGTTATGTTAAGATATGAACCGTCGTAAAACCGCATTAAACAATGTCACTTAGTGAGATGCAGTGTTTTTCACCTTTACAAGTCGGGAACTGCGATATCTAATGTGAAAGCGCTTGCAACCGTCGTTAGGTTAGGTAAGGTTAGGTTAGGTTAGGTTACGTTAGGTTAGGTTAGGTTAGGTTAGGTAAGGTTAGGTTAGGTTAGGTTACGTTAGGTTTGGTTAGGTTAGGTTAGGTTAGGTTGGGTTGGGTTGGGTTGGGTTGGGTTAGGTTAGGTTAGGTTAGGTTAGGTTAGGTTTGGTTAGGTTAGGTTAGGTTGGGTTGGGTTAGGTTAGGTTAGGTTAGGTTAGGTTGGGTTAGGTTAGGTTGGGTTAGGTTAGGTTAGGTTAGGTTAGTTTAGGTTAGGTTGGGTTGGGTTGGGTTGGGTTAGGTTAGGTTAGGTCAGGTTAGGTTAGGTTAGGTTGGGTTGGGTTGGGTGTGGTTGGGTTAGGTTAGGTTAGGTTAGGTTAGGTTAGGTTAGGTTTGGTTAGGTTAGGTTAGGTTAGGTTGCGTTGGGTTTGGTTGGGTTGGGTTAGGTTAGGTTGGGTTAAGTTAGGTTAGGTTGGGTTGGGTTAGGTTAGGTTAGGTTAGGTTAGGTCTGGTTGGGTTGGGTTAGGTTAGGTTAGGTTAGTTTAGGTTAGGTTGGGTTGGGTTGGGTTGGGTTAGTTTAGGTTAGGTTAGGTTAGGTTAGGTTGGGTTGGGTTGGGTTGGGTTGGGTTAGGTTAGGTTAGGTTAGGTTAGGTTAAGTTAGGTTGTTAGGTTAGGTAAGGTTAGGTTAGGTTAGGTTAGGTTAGGTTAAGAACCGTCGTAAAACCGCAATAAACAATGCCACTTAGTGAGATGCAGTGTTTTTCACCATTAGAAGTCGGGAACTGCGATATCTAATGTGAAAGCGCTTGATACCGTCGTAATGTTGTTGAAAGCAATGTAAAGTACCGAGTAAAACGTTTTCTAATGATAGAAGTGGGAAGGTTATGTTAGGTTGAGTTATGTTAGTTTAAGCTAGGTAGCGTCGTGAAACCACCAAAAACGACGTCATCTAACGAGATAGTGTTGTTTTATTGCATATACGAAACTGCAATAGGTGAAATGTTGTGAAAGCACACAAAACGGCATGAACCAGCAAGGTACTGCGTGCTGTACCGTTACAAGTGCGAAACTGCTATATTGTGATATTCTCGTTAAAGCGCATGCAAGCATCGTGAAACCTTAAACAACGATGTCATTTAGCGAGATACAGCGTTCTGTACTGCAATAAGTTGGTGAAAAACTGTGAGGTTGTGCAAATATCGTATTCGTGAACGAAACAGTGTAATAGAGCGTTTTTAGATACAAATGCGATGTTAGGTTATGTTAAGATATGAACCGTCGTAAAACCGCATTAAACAATGTCACTTAGTGAGATGCAGTGTTTTTCACCTTTACAAGTCGGGAACTGCGATATCTAATGTGAAAGCGCTTGCAACCGTCGTTAGGTTAGGTTAGGTTAGGTTAGGTTAGGTTACGTTAGGTTAGGTTAGGTTAGGTTAGGTAAGGTTAGGTTAGGTTAGGTTACGTTAGGTTTGGTTAGGTTAGGTTAGGTTAGGTTGGGTTGGGTTGGGTTGGGTTAGGTTAGGTTAGGTTAGGTTAGGTTAGGTTTGGTTAGGTTAGGTTAGGTTGGGTTGGGTTAGGTTAGGTTAGGTTAGGTTAGGTTAGGTTAGGTTGGGTTAGGTTAGGTTGGGTTAGGTTAGGTTAGGTTAGGTTAGTTTAGGTTAGGTTGGGTTGGGTTGGGTTGGGTTAGGTTAGGTTAGGTTAGGTTAGGTTGGGTTGGGTTGGGTTGTGTTGGGTTAGGTTAGGTTAGGTTAGGTTAAGTTAGGTTAGGTTAAGTTAGGTTAGGTAAGGTTAGGTTAGGTTAGGTTAGGTTAAGATATGGACCGTCGTAAAACCGCAATAAACAATGTCACTTAGTGAGATGCAGTGTTTTTCACCATTAGAAGTCGGGAACTGCGATATCTAATGTGAAAGCACTTGATACCGTCGTAATGTTGTAGAAAGCACTGTAAAGTACCGAGTAAAACGTTTTCTAACGATAGAAGTGCGAAGGTTATGTTAGGTTGACTTATGTTAGTTTAAGCTAGGTAGCGTCGTGAAACCACCAAAAACGACGTCATCTAACGAGATAGTGTTGTTTTATTGCGAGTAGAAAACTGCGATAGCTGAAATGTTGTGAAAGCACACAAAACGGCATGAACAAGCCAAATAGTGCGTGTTGTACCGTTACAAGTGCGAAACTGCTATATTGTGATATTCTCGTTAAAGCGCATGCAAGCATCGTGAAACCTTAAAGAACGATGTCCTTTAGCGAGATACAGCGTTCTGTACTGCAATAAGTTGCTGAAAAACTGTGAGGTTATGCAAATATTGTAATTGTGAACGAAACAGTGTAATAGAGCGTTTTTAAATACAAGTGCGAATGTTAGGTTAGGTTAAGATATGAACCGTCGTAAAACCGCATTAAACAATGTCACTTAGTGAGATGCAGTGTTTTTCACCATTACAAGTCGGGAACTGCGATATCTAATGTGAAGCGCTTGCAACCGTCGTTAGGTTAGGTTAGGTTAGGTTAGGTTAGGTTACGTTAGGTTAGGTTAGGTTAGTTAAGGTAAGGTTAGGTTAGGTTAAGTTAGGTTAGGTTTGGTTAGGTTAGGTTAGGTTAGGTTGGGTTGGGTTGGGTTGGGTTAGGTTAGGTTATGTTAGGTTAGGTTAGGTTGGGTTAGGTTAGGTTGGGTTAAGTTAGGTTAGGTTGGGTTGGGTTAGGTTAGGTTAGGTTAGGTTAGGTCTGGTTGGGTTGTGTTAGGTTAGGTTAGGTTAGTTTAGGTTACGTTGGGTTGGGTTGGGTTAGTTTAGGTTAGGTTAGGTCAGGTTAGGTTAGGTTAGGTTGGGTTGGGTTGGGTTGGGTTGGGTTAGGTTAGGTTAGGTTAGGTTATGTTAGGTTAAGTTAGGTTGTTAGGTTAGGTTAGGTTACGTTAAGAACCGTCGTAAAACCGCAATAAACAATGTCACTTAGTGAGATGCAGTGTTTTTCACCATTAGAAGTCGGGAACTGCGATATCTAATGTGAAAGCGCCTGATACCGTCGTAATGTTGTTGAAAGCAATGTAAAGTACCGAGTAAAACGTTTTCTAATGATAGAAGTGGGAAGGTTATGTTAGGTTGAGTTATGTTAGTTTAAGCTAGGTAGCGTCGTGAAACCACCAAAAACGACGTCATCTAACGAGATAGTGTTGTTTTATTGCAAGTACGAAACTGCGATAGGTGAAATGTTGTGAAAGCACACAAAATGGTATGAACAAGCCAAATACTGCGTGTGTTGCAGTTACAAGTGCGAAACTGCTATGTTGTGATATTCTCGTTAAAGCGCATGCAAGCATTGTGAAACCTTAAAAAATGATGTCATTTAGCGAGATACAGCGTTCTGTACTGCAATAAATTGCTGAAAAACTGTGAGGTTATGCCTAACCTAATCCAACCCAAACCAACCTAACCTAACCTAACCTAACGACGGTTACAAGCGCTTTCACATTAGATATCGCAGTTCCTGACTTGTAATGGTGTAAAACACTGCATCTCACTAAGTGACATTGTTTAATGCGGTTTTACGACGGTTCATATCTTAACCTAACCTAACATTCGCACTTGCATCTAAAACGCTCTATTACACTGTTTCGTTCACAATTACGATAATTGCATAACCTCACAGTTTTTCAGCAATTTATTGCAGTACAGAACGCTGTATCTCGCTAAATGACATCATTTTTTAAGGTTTCACAATGCTTGCATGCGCTTTAACGAGAATATCACAACATAGCAGTTTCGCACTTGTAACTGCAACACACGCACTATTTGGCTTGTTCATACCATTTTGTGTGCTTTCACAACATTTCACCTATCGCAGTTTCGTACTTGCAATAAAACAACACTATCTCGTTAGATGACGTCGTTTTTGGTGGTTTCACGACGCTACCTAGCTTAAACTAACATAACTCAACCTAACATAACCTTCCCACTTCTATCATTAGAAAACGTTTTACTCGGTACTTTACATTGCTTTCAACAACATTACGACGGTATCAGGCGCTTTCACATTAGATATCGCAGTTCCCGACTTCTAATGGTGAAAAACACTGCATCTCACTAAGTGACATTGTTTATTGCGGTTTTACGACGGTTCTTAACGTAACCTAACCTAACCTAACAACCTAACTTAACCTAACATAACCTAACCTAACCTAACCTAACCCAACCCAACCCAACCCAACCCAACCTAACCTAACCTAACCTGACCTAACCTAACCTAAACTAACCCAACCCAACCCAACGTAACCTAAACTAACCTAACCTAACCTAACACAACCCAACCAGACCTAACCTAACCTAACCTAACCTAACCCAACCCAACCTAACCTAACTTAACCCAACCTAACCTAACCCAACCTAACCTAACCTAACATAACCTAACCTAACCCAACCCAACCCAACCCAACCTAACCTAACCTAACCTAACCAAACCTAACCTAACTTAACCTAACCTAACCTTACCTTAACTAACCTAACCTAACCTAACGTAACCTAACCTAACCTAACCTAACCTAACGACGGTTGCAAGCGCTTCACATTAGATATCGCAGTTCCCGACTTGTAATGGTGAAAAACACTGCATCTCACTAAGTGACATTGTTTAATGCGGTTTTACGACGGTTCATATCTTAACCTAACCTAACATTCGCACTTGTATTTAAAAACGCTCTATTACACTGTTTCGTTCACAATTACAATATTTGCATAACCTCACAGTTTTTCAGCAACTTATTGCAGTACAGAACGCTGTATCTCGCTAAAGGACATCGTTCTTTAAGGTTTCACGATGCTTGCATGCGCTTTAACGAGAATATCACAATATAGCAGTTTCGCACTTGTAACGGTACAACACGCACTATTTGGCTTGTTCATGCCGTTTTGTGTGCTTTCACAACATTTCAGCTATCGCAGTTTTCTACTCGCAATAAAACAACACTATCTCGTTAGATGACGTCGTTTTTGGTGGTTTCACGACGCTACCTAGCTTAAACTAACATAAGTCAACCTAACATAACCTTCGCACTTCTATCGTTAGAAAACGTTTTACTCGGTACTTTACAGTGCTTTCTACAACATTACGACGGTATCAAGTGCTTTCACATTAGATATCGCAGTTCCCGACTTCTAATGGTGAAAAACACTGCATCTCACTAAGTGACATTGTTTATTGCGGTTTTACGACGGTCCATATCTTAACCTAACCTAACCTAACCTAACCTTACCTAACCTAACTTAACCTAACCTAACTTAACCTAACCTAACCTAACCTAACCCAACACAACCCAACCCAACCCAACCTAACCTAACCTAACCTAACCTAACCTAACCCAACCCAACCCAACCCAACCTAACCTAAACTAACCTAACCTAACCTAACCTAACCCAACCTAACCTAACCCAACCTAACCTAACCTAACCTAACCTAACCTAACCTAACCTAACCCAACCCAACCCAACCCAACCTAACCTAACCTAACCTAACCAAACCTAACGTAACCTAACCTAACCTAACCTTACCTAACCTAACCTAACCTAACCTAACGTAACCTAACCTAACCTAACCTAACCTAACGACGGTTGCAAGCGCTTTCACATTAGATATCGCAGTTCCCGACTTGTAAAGGTGAAAAACACTGCATCTCACTAAGTGACATTGTTTAATGCGGTTTTACGACGGTTCATATCTTAACATAACCTAACATCGCATTTGTATCTAAAAACGCTCTATTACACTGTTTCGTTCACGAATACGATATTTGCACAACCTCACAGTTTTTCACCAACTTATTGCAGTACAGAACGCTGTATCTCGCTAAATGACATCGTTGTTTAAGGTTTCACGATGCTTGCATGCGCTAACGAGAATATCACAATATAGCAGTTTCGCACTTGTAACGGTACAGCACGCAGTACCTGGCTGGTTCATGCCGTTTTGTGTGCTTTCACAACATTTCACCTATTGCAGTTTCGTATATGCAATAAAACAACACTATCTCGTTAGATGACGTCGTTTTTGGTGGTTTCACGACGCTACCTAGCTTAAACTAACATAACTCAACCTAACATAACCTTCCCACTTCTATCATTAGAAAACGTTTTACTCGGTACTTTACATTGCTTTCAACAACATTACGACGGTATCAAGCGCTTTCACATTAGATATCGCAGTTCCCGACTTCTAATGGTGAAAAACACTGCATCTCACTAAGTGGCATTGTTTATTGCGGTTTTACGACGGTTCTTAACCTAACCTAACCTAACCTAACCTAACCTTACCTAACCTAACAACCTAACTTAACCTAACCTAACCTAACCTAACCTAACCCAACCCAACCCAACCCAACCCAACCTAACCTAACCTAACCTAACCTAAACTAACCCAACCCAACCCAACCCAACCTAACCTAAACTAACCTAACCTAACCTAACCCAACCCAACCAGACCTAACCTAACCTAACCTAACCTAACCCAACCCAACCTAACCTAACTTAACCCAACCTAACCTAACCCAACCCAACCAAACTATGTTAGTTTAAGCTAGGTAGCGTCGTGAAACCACCAAAAACGACGTCATCTAACGAGATAGTGTTGTTTTATTGCGAGTACGAAACTGCGATAGCTGAAATGTTGTGAAAGAGCACAAAACGGCATGAACAAGCCAAATACTGCGTGTTGTACCGTTACAAGTGCGAAACTGCTATATTGTGATATTCTCGTTAAAGCGCATGCAAGCATCGTGAAACCTTAAACAACGATGTCATTTAGCGAGATACAGCGTTCTGTACTGCAATGAGTTGGTGAAAAACTGTGAGGTTGTGCAAATATCGTATTTGTGAACGAAACAGTCTAATAGAGCGTTTTTAGATACAAATGCGATGTTAGGTTATGTTAAGATATGAACCGTCGTAAAACCGCATTAAACAATGTCACTTAGTGAGATGCAGTGTTTTTCACCATTACAAGTCGGGAACTGCGATATCTAATGTGAAAGCGCTTGCAACCGTCGTTAGGTTAGGTTAGGTTAGGTTAGGTTAGGTTAGGTAAGGTTAGGTTAGGTTAGGTTAGGTTAGGTTTGGTTTGGTTAGGTTAGGTTAGGTTGGGTTGGGTTGGGTTGGGTTAGGTTAGGTTATGTTAGGTTGGGTTAGGTTAGGTTGGGTTAAGTTAGGTTAGGTTGGGTTAGGTTAGGTTAGGTTAGGTTAGGTTAGGTTAGGTCTGGTTGGGTTGTGTTAGGTTAGATTAGGTTAGGTTAGTTTAGGTTAGGTTGGGTTGGGTTGGGTTAGGTTATTTTAGGTTAGGTCAGGTTAGGTTAGGTTAGGTTGGGTTGGGTTGGGTGTGGTTGGGTTAGGTTAGGTTAGGTTAGGTTAGGTTGGGTTGGGTTGGGTGTGGTTGGGTTGGGTTTGGTTAGGTTAGGTTAGGTTAAGTTAGGTTAGGTTAAGTTAGGTTAAGTTAGGTTAGGTAAGGATAGGTTAGGTTAGGTTAAGAACCGTCGTAAAACCGCAATAAAAAATGTCACTTAGTGAGATGCAGTGTTTTTCACCATTAGAAGTCGGGAACTGCGATATCTAATGTGAAAGCGCTTGATACCGTCGTAATGTTGTAGAAAGCAATGTGAAGTACCGAGTAAAACGTTTTCTAATGATAGAAGTGCGAAGGTTATGTTAGGTTGAGTTATGTTGGTTTAAGCTAGGTAGCGTCGTGAAACCACCAAAAACGACGTCATCTAACGAGATAGTGTTGTTTTATTGCATATACGAAACTGCAATAGGTGAAATGTGAAAGCACACAAAACGGCATGAACAAGCCAGGTACTGCGTGTTGTACCGTTACAAGTGCGAAACTGCTATAATGTGATATTCTCGTTAAAGCGCATGCAAGCATCGTGAAACCTTAAAGAACGATGTCATTTAGCGAGATACAGCGTTCTGTACTGCAATAAGTTGCTGAAAAACTGTGAGGTTATGCAAATATCGTAATTGTGAACGAAACAGTGTAATAGAGCGTTTTTAAATACAAGTGCGAATGTTAGGTTAGGTTAAGATATGAACCGTCGTAAAACCGCATTAAACAATGTCACTTAGTGAGAGGCAGTGTTTTTCACCATTACAAGTCGGGAACTGCGATATCTAATGTGAAAGCGCTTGCAACCGTCGTTAGGTTAGGTTAGGTTAGGTTACGTTAGGTTAGGTTAGGTTAGGTTAGGTTAGGTAAGGTTAGGTTAGGTTAGGTTAGGTTAGGTTTGGTTAGGTTAGGTTAGGTTAGGTTGGGTTGGGTTGGGTTGGGTTGGGTTGGGTTAGGTTAGGTTAGGTTAGGTTAGGTTAGGTTAAGAACCGTCGTAAAACCGCAATAAACAATGTCACTTAGTGAAATGCAGTGTTTTTCACCATTAAAAGTCGGGAACTGCGATATCTAATGTGAAAGCGCTTGATACCGTCGTAATGTTGTTGAAAGCAATGTAAAGTACCGAGTAAAACGTTTTCTAATGATAGAAGTGGGAAGGTTATGTTAGGTTGAGTTATGTTAGTTTAAGCTAGGTAGCGTCGTGAAACCACCAAAAACGACGTCATCTAACGAGATAGTGTTGTTTTATTGCATATACGAAACTGCAATAGGTGAAATGTTGTGAAAGCACACAAAACGGCATGAACAAGCCAGGTACTGCGTGTTGTACCGTTACAAGTGCGAAACTGCTATATTGTGATATTCTCGTTAAAGCGCATGCAAGCATCGTGAAACCTTAAAGAACGATGTCATTTAGCGAGATACAGCGTTCTGTACTGCAATAAGTTGCTGAAAAACTGTCAGGTTATGCAAATATCGTAATTGTGAACGAAACAGTGTAATAGAGCCTTTTTAAATACAAGTGCGAATGTTAGGTTAGGTTAAGATATGAACCGTCGTAAAACCGCAATAAACAATGTCACTTATTGAGATGCAGTGTTTTTCACCATTACAAGTTGGGAACTGCAATATCATGTTAAATCGCATGAACCGTCGTAATGTTGTAGCAAGCATTGTAAAGTAGCGAGTAAAACGTTTTCTAACGATAGAAGTGCGAAGTTTATGTTACGTTGAGTTAGTTTAAGCTAGGTAGCGTCGTGAAACCACCAAAAACGACGTCATCTAACGAGATAGTGTTGTTTTATTGTGACTACGAAACTGCAATAGGTGAAATGTTGTGAAAGCACACAAAACGGCATGAACAAGCCAGGTACTGCGTGTTGTACCGTTACAAGTGCGAAACTGCTATATTGTGATATTCTCGTTAAAGCGCATGCAAGCATCGTGAAACCTTAAAGAACGATGTCATTTAGCGAGATACAGCGTTCTGTACTGTAATAAGTTGGTGAAAATCTGTGAGGTTATGCAAATATCGTATTTGTGAACGAAACAGTGTAATAGAGCGTTTCTAATTGACAAGTGCGATGTTATGTTAAGATATGAACCGTCGTAAAACCGCATTAAACAATGTCACTTAGTAAGATGCAGTGTTTTTCACCATTACAAGTCGGGAACTGCGATATCTAATGTGAAAGCGCTTGCAACCGTCGTTAGGTTATGTTAGGTTGGGTTAGGTTAGGTTGGGTTAAGTTAGGTTAGGTTGGGTTGGGTTAGGTTAGGTTAGGTTAGGTTACGTCTGGTTGGGTTGTGTTAGGTTAGGTTAGGTTAGTTTAGGTTAGGTTGGGTTGGGTTGGGTTAGTTTAGGTTAGGTTAGGTCAGGTTAGGTTAGGTTAGGTTAGGTTGGGTTGGGTTGGGTTGGGTTGGGTTAGGTTAGGTTAGGTTAGGTTAGGTTAGGTTGTTAGGTTAGGTAAGGTTAGGTTAGGTTAGGTTAGGTTAAGAACCGTCGTAAAACCGCAATAAACAATGTCAATTAGTGAGATGCAGTGTTTTTCACCATTAGAAGTCGGGAACTGCGATATCTAATGTGAAAGCGCTTGATACCGTCGTAATGTTGTTGAAAGCAATGTAAAGTACCGAGTAAAACGTTTTCTAATGATAGAAGTGGGAAGGTTATGTTAGGTTGAGTTATGTTAGTTTAAGCTAGGTAGCGTCGTGAAACCACCAAAAACGACGTCATCTAACGAGATAGTGTTGTTTTATTGCATATACGAAACTGCAATAGGTGAAATGTTGTGAAAGCACACAAAACGGCATGAACCAGCCAGGTACTGCTTGTTGTACCGTTACAAGTGCGAAACTGCTATATTGTGATATTCTCGTTAAAGCGCATGCAAGCATCGTGAAACCTTAAACAACGATGTCATTTAGCGAGATACAGCGTTCTGTACTGCAATAAGTTGCTGAAAAACTGTGAGGTTATGCAAATATCGTATTTGTGAACGAAACAGTGTAATAGAGCGTTTTTAGATACAAATGCGATGTTAGGTTATGTTAAGATATGAACCGTCGTAAAACCGCATTAAACAATGTCAATTAGTGAGATGCAGTGTTTTTCACCATTACAAGTCGGGAACTGCGATATCTAATGTGAAAGCGCTTGCAACCGTCGTTAGGTTAGGTTAGGTTAGGTAAGGTTAGGTTAGGTTAGGTTAGGTTAGGTTTGGTTAGGTTAGGTTAGGTTAGGTTGGGTTAGGTTGGGTTGGGTTAGGTTAGGTTAGGTTAGGTTAGGTTAGGTTAGGTTGGGTTAGGTTAGGTTGGGTTAGGTTAGGTTAGGTTAGGTTAGTTTAGGTTAGGTTGGGTTGGGTTGGGTTGGGTTAGGTTAGGTTAGGTCAGGTTAGGTTAGGTTAGGTTGGGTTGGGTTGGGTGTGGTTGGGTTAGGTTAGGTTAGGTTAGGTTAGGTTGGGTTGGGTTGGGTTGTGTTGGGTTAGGTTAGGTTAGGTTAGGTTGGGTTAAGTTAGGTTAGGTTAAGTTAGGTTAGGTAAGGTTAGGTTAGGTTAGGTTAGGTTAAGATATGGACCGTCGTAAAACCGCAATAAACAATGTCACTTAGTGAGATGCAGTGTTTTTCATCATTAGAAGTCGGGAACTGCGATATCTAATGTGAAAGCACTTGATACCGTCGTAATGTTGTAGAAAGCAATGTAAAGTACCGAGTAAAACGTTTTCTAACGATAGAAGTGCGAAGGTTATGTTAGGTTGAGTTATGTTACTTTAAGCTAGGTAGCGTCGTGAAACCACCAAAAACGACGTCATCTAACGAGATAGTGTTGTTTTATTGCGAGTACAAAACTGCGATAGCTGAAATGTTGTGAAAGCACACAAAACGGCATGAACAAGCCAAATACTGCGTGTTGTACCGTTACAAGTGCGAAACTGCTATATTGTGATATTCTCGTTAAAGCGCATGCAAGCATCGTGAAACCTTAAACAACGATGTCATTTAGCGAGATACAGCGTTCTGTACTGCAATAAGTTGCTGAAAAACTGTGAGGTTATGCAAATATCGTATTTGTGAACGAAACAGTGTAATGGAGCGTTTTTAGATACAAGTGCGAATGTTAGGTTAGGTTAAGATATGAACCGTCGTAAAACCGCATTAAACAATGTCACTTATTGAGATGCAGTGTTTTTCACCATTACAAGTCGGGAACTGCGATATCCTATGTTAAATTGCATGAAACCGTCGTAATGTTGTAGAAAGCATTGTAAAGTAGCGAGTAAAACGTTTTCTAACGATAGTTCGAAGGTTATGTTAGGTTGAGTTAGTTTAAGCTAGGTAGCGTCGTGAAACCACCAAAAACGACGTCATCTAATAAGATAGTGTTGTTTTTTTGCGACTACGAAACTGCGATAGGTGAAATATTGTGAAAGGACACAAAACGGCATGAACTAGCCAGGTACTGCGTGTTGTACCGTTACAAGTGCGAAACTGCTATATTGTGATATTCTCGTTAAAGCGCATGCAAGCATCGTGAAACCTTAAAGAACGATGTCATTTAGCGAGATACAGCGTTCTGTACTGTAATAAGTTGGTGAAAAACTGTGAGGTTATGCAAATATTGTATTTGTGAACGAAACAGTGTAATAGAGCGTTTTTAATTGACAAGTGCGATGTTAAGTTATGTTAAGATATGAACCGTCGTAAAACCGCATTAAACAATGTCACTTAGTAAGATGCAGTGTTTTTCACCATTACAAGTCGGGAACTGCGATATCTAATGTGAAAGCGCTTGCAACCGTCGTTAGGTTAGGTTAGGTTGGGTTAGGTTAGGTTGGGTTAAGTTAGGTTAGGTTGGGTTAGGTTAGGTTAGGTTAGGTTAGGTTAGGTCTGGTTGGGTTGTGTTAGGTTAGGTTAGGTTAGGTTAGTTTAGGTTAGGTCGGGTTGGGTTGGGTTAGTTTAGGTTAGGTTAGGTCAGGTTAGGTTAGGTTAGGTTGGGTTGGGTTGGGTTGGGTTGGGTTAGGTTAGGTTAGGTTAGGTTAAGTTAGGTTGTTACGTTAGGTAAGGTTAGGTTAGGTTAGGGTAGGTTAGGTTAAGAACCGTCGTAAAACCGCAATAAACAATGTCACTTAGTGAGAAGCAGTGTTTTTCACCATTAGAAGTCGGGAACTGCGATATCTATTGTGAAAGCGCTTGATACCGTCGTAATGTTGTTGAAAGCAATGTAAAGTACCGAATAAAACGTTTTCTAATGATAGAAGTGGGAAGGTTATGTTAGGTTGAGTTATGTTAGTTTAAGCTAGGTAGCGTCGTGAAACCACCAAAAACGACGTCATCTAACGAGATAGTGTTGTTTTATTGCATATACGAAACTGCAATAGGTGAAATGTTGTGAAAGCACACAAAACGGCATGAACCAGCCAGGTACTGCGTGTTGTACCGTTAAAAGTGCGAAACTGCTATATTGTGATATTCTCGTTAAAGCGCATGCAAGCATCGTGAAACCATAAAGAACGATGTCATTTAGCGAGATACAGCGTTCTGTACTGCAATAAGTTGCTGAAAAACTGTGAGGTTATGCAAATATCGTAATTGTGAACGAAACAGTGTAATAGAGCGTTTTTAAATACAAGTGCGAATGTTAGGTTAGGTTAAGATATGAACCGTCGTAAAACCGCATTAAACAATGTCACTTAGTGAGATGCAGTGTTTTTCACCATTACAAGTCGGGAACTGCGATATCTAATGTGAAAGCGCTTGCAACCGTCGTTAGGTTAGGTTAGGTTAGGTTAGGTTAGGTTAGGTTAGGTTAGGTAAGGTTAGGTTAGGTTAGGTTAGGTTTGGTTAGGTTAGGTTAGGTTAGGTTGGGTTGGGTTTGGTTGGGTTGGGTTAGGTTAGGTTGGGTTAGGTTAGGTTGGGTTAAGTTAGGTTAGGTTGGGTTGGGTTAGGTTAGGTTAGGTTAGGTCTGGTTGGGTTGTGTTAGGTTAGGTTAGGTTAGTTTAGGTTAGGTTGGGTTGGGTTGGGTTAGTTTAGGTTAGGTTAGGTCAGGTTAGGTTAGGTTAGGTTGGGTTGGGTTGGGTTGGGTTAGGTTAGGTTAGGTTAGGTTAAGTTAGGTTGTTAGGTTAGGTAAGGTTAGGTTAGGTTAGGTTAGGTTAGGTTAAGAACCGTCGTAAAACCGCAATAAACAATGTCACTTAGTGAGATGCAGTGTTTTTCACCATTAGAAGTCGGGAACTGCGATATCTAATGTGAAAGCGCTTGATACCGTCGTAATGTTGTTGAAAGCAATGTAAAGTACCGAATAAAACGTTTTCTAATGATAGAAGTGGGAAGGTTATGTTAGGTTGAGTTATGTTAGTTTAAGCTAGGTAGCGTCGTGAAACCACCAAAAACGACGTCATCTAACGAGATAGTGTTGTTTTATTGCATATACGAAACTGCAATAGGTGAAATGTTGTGAAAGCACACAAAACGGCATGAACCAGCCAGGTACTGCGTGCTGTACCGTTACAAGTGCGAAACTGCTATATTGTGATATTCTCGTTAAAGCGCATGCAAGCATCGTGAAACCTTAAACAACGATGTCATTTAGCGAGATACAGCGTTCTGTACTGCAATAAGTTGGTGAAAAACTGTGAGGTTGTGCAAATATCGTATTCGTGAACGAAACAGTGTAATAGAGCGTTTTTAGATACAATTGCGATGTTAGGTTATGTTAAGATATGAACCGTCGTAAAACCGCATTAAACAATGTCACTTAGTGAGATGCAGTGTTTTTCACCTTTACAAGTCGGGAACTGCGATATCTAATGTGAAAGCGCTTGCAACCGTCGTTAGGTTAGGTAAGGTTAGGTTAGGTTAGGTTACGTTAGGTTAGGTTAGGTTAGGTTAGGTAAGGTTAGGTTAGGTTAGGTTACGTTAGGTTTGGTTAGGTTAGGTTAGGTTAGGTTGGGTTGGGTTGGGTTGGGTTGGGTTAGGTTAGGTTAGGTTAGGTTAGGTTAGGTTTGGTTAGGTTAGGTTAGGTTGGGTTGGGTTAGGTTAGGTTAGGTTAGGTTAGGTTGGGTTAGGTTAGGTTGGGTTAGGTTAGGTTAGGTTAGGTTAGTTTAGGTTAGGTTGGGTTGGGTTGGGTTGGGTTAGGTTAGGTTAGGTCAGGTTAGGTTAGGTTAGGTTGGGTTGGGTTGGGTTAGGTTAGGTTAGGGTAGGTAAGGTTAGGTTAGGTTAGGTTAGGTTAGGTTTGGTTAGGTTAGGTTAGGTTGGGTTGGGTTAGGTTATGTTAGGTTAGGTTAGGTTGGGTTAGGTTAGGTTGCGTTAGGTTAGGTTAGGTTAGGTTAGTTTAGGTTAGTTGGGTTGGGTTGGGTTAGCTTAGGTCAGGTTAGGTTAGGTTAGGTTGGGTTGGGTTGGGTTGGGTTAGTTTAGGTTAGGTTAGGTTAGGTTAGGTTGGGTTGGGTTGGGTTGTGTTGGGTTAGGTTAGGTTAGGTTAGGTTAGGTTAAGTTAGGTTGTTAGGTTAGGTAAGGTTAGGTTAGGTTAGGTTAGGTTAGGTTAAGAACCGTCGTAAAACCGCAATAAACAATGCCACTTAGTGAGATGCAGTGTTTTTCACCATTAGAAGTCGGGAACTGCGATATCTAATGTGAAAGCGCTTGATACCGTCGTAATGTTGTTGAAAGCAATGTAAAGTACCGAGTAAAACGTTTTCTAACGATAGAAGTGTGAAGGTTATGTTAGGTTGAGTTATGTTAGTTTAAGCTAGGTAGCGTCGTGAAACCACCAAAAACGACGTCATCTAACGAGATAGTGTTGTTTTATTGCGAGTACGAAACTGCGATAGCTGAAATGTTGTGAAAGAGCACAAAACGGCATGAACAAGCCAAATACTGCGTGTTGTACCGTTACAAGTGCGAAACTGCTATATTGTGATATTCTCGTTAAAGCGCATGCAAGCATCGTGAAACCTTAAACAACGATGTCATTTAGCGAGATACAGCGTTCTGTACTGCAATGAGTTGGTGAAAAACTGTGAGGTTGTGCAAATATCGTATTTGTGAACGAAACAGTGTAATAGAGCGTTTTTAGATACAAATGCGATGTTAGGTTATGTTAAGATATGAACCGTCGTAAAACCGCATTAAACAATGTCACTTAGTGAGATGCAGTGTTTTTCACCATTACAAGTCGGGAACTGCGATATCTAATGTGAAAGCGCTTGCAACCGTCGTTAGGTTAGGTTAGGTTAGGTTAGGTTAGGTTAGGTTAGGTAAGGTTAGGTTAGGTTAGGTTAGGTTAGGTTTGGTTTGGTTAGGTTAGGTTAGGTTGGGTTGGGTTGGGTTGGGTTAGGTTAGGTTATGTTAGGTTGGGTTAGGTTAGGTTGGGTTAAGTTAGGTTAGGTTGGGTTAGGTTAGGTTAGGTTAGGTTAGGTTAGGTTAGGTCTGGTTGGGTTGTGTTAGGTTAGATTAGGTTAGGTTAGTTTAGGTTAGGTTGGGTTGGGTTGGGTTAGGTTATTTTAGGTTAGGTCAGGTTAGGTTAGGTTAGGTTGGGTTGGGTTGGGTGTGGTTGGGTTAGGTTAGGTTAGGTTAGGTTAGGTTGGGTTGGGTTGGGTGTGGTTGGGTTGGGTTTGGTTAGGTTAGGTTAGGTTAGGTTAAGTTAGGTTAGGTTAAGTTAGGTTAAGTTAGGTTAGGTAAGGATAGGTTAGGTTAGGTTAAGAACCGTCGTAAAACCGCAATAAAAAATGTCACTTAGTGAGATGCAGTGTTTTTCACCATTAGAAGTCGGGAACTGCGATATCTAATGTGAAAGCGCTTGATACCGTCGTAATGTTGTAGAAAGCAATGTGAAGTACCGAGTAAAACGTTTTCTAATGATAGAAGTGCGAAGGTTATGTTAGGTTGAGTTATGTTGGTTTAAGCTAGGTAGCGTCGTGAAACCACCAAAAACGACGTCATCTAACGAGATAGTGTTGTTTTATTGCATATACGAAACTGCAATAGGTGAAATGTGAAAGCACACAAAACGGCATGAACAAGCCAGGTACTGCGTGTTGTACCGTTACAAGTGCGAAACTGCTATAATGTGATATTCTCGTTAAAGCGCATGCAAGCATCGTGAAACCTTAAAGAACGATGTCATTTAGCGAGATACAGCGTTCTGTACTGCAATAAGTTGCTGAAAAACTGTGAGGTTATGCAAATATCGTAATTGTGAACGAAACAGTGTAATAGAGCGTTTTTAAATACAAGTGCGAATGTTAGGTTAGGTTAAGATATGAACCGTCGTAAAACCGCATTAAACAATGTCACTTAGTGAGATGCAGTGTTTTTCACCATTACAAGTCGGGAACTGCGATATCTAATGTGAAAGCGCTTGCAACCGTCGTTAGGTTAGGTTAGGTTAGGTTACGTTAGGTTAGGTTAGGTTAGGTTAGGTTAGGTAAGGTTAGGTTAGGTTAGGTTAGGTTAGGTTTGGTTAGGTTAGGTTAGGTTAGGTTGGGTTGGGTTGGGTTGGGTTGGGTTGGGTTAGGTTAGGTTAGGTTAGGTTAGGTTAGGTTAAGAACCGTCGTAAAACCGCAATAAACAATGTCACTTAGTGAAATGCAGTGTTTTTCACCATTAAAAGTCGGGAACTGCGATATCTAATGTGAAAGCGCTTGATACCGTCGTAATGTTGTTGAAAGCAATGTAAAGTACCGAGTAAAACGTTTTCTAATGATAGAAGTGGGAAGGTTATGTTAGGTTGAGTTATGTTAGTTTAAGCTAGGTAGCGTCGTGAAACCACCAAAAACGACGTCATCTAACGAGATAGTGTTGTTTTATTGCATATACGAAACTGCAATAGGTGAAATGTTGTGAAAGCACACAAAACGGCATGAACAAGCCAGGTACTGCGTGTTGTACCGTTACAAGTGCGAAACTGCTATATTGTGATATTCTCGTTAAAGCGCATGCAAGCATCGTGAAACCTTAAAGAACGATGTCATTTAGCGAGATACAGCGTTCTGTACTGCAATAAGTTGCTGAAAAACTGTCAGGTTATGCAAATATCGTAATTGTGAACGAAACAGTGTAATAGAGCCTTTTTAAATACAAGTGCGAATGTTAGGTTAGGTTAAGATATGAACCGTCGTAAAACCGCAATAAACAATGTCACTTATTGAGATGCAGTGTTTTTCACCATTACAAGTTGGGAACTGCAATATCATGTTAAATCGCATGAACCGTCGTAATGTTGTAGCAAGCATTGTAAAGTAGCGAGTAAAAGTAAAACGTTTTCTAACGATAGAAGTGCGAAGTTTATGTTACGTTGAGTTAGTTTAAGCTAGGTAGCGTCGTGAAACCACCAAAAACGACGTCATCTAACGAGATAGTGTTGTTTTATTGTGACTACGAAACTGCAATAGGTGAAATGTTGTGAAAGCACACAAAACGGCATGAACAAGCCAGGTACTGCGTGTTGTACCGTTACAAGTGCGAAACTGCTATATTGTGATATTCTCGTTAAAGCGCATGCAAGCATCGTGAAACCTTAAAGAACGATGTCATTTAGCGAGATACAGCGTTCTGTACTGTAATAAGTTGGTGAAAA
Source organism: Rhipicephalus microplus (assembly GCF_043290135.1). Taxonomy (NCBI): domain Eukaryota; kingdom Metazoa; phylum Arthropoda; class Arachnida; order Ixodida; family Ixodidae; genus Rhipicephalus; species Rhipicephalus microplus. The sequence goes on from NW_027464703.1 coordinate 386,856, forward strand.
TCTGTGAGGTTATGCAAATATCGTATTTGTGAACGAAACAGTGTAATAGAGCGTTTCTAATTGACAAGTGCGATGTTATGTTAAGATATGAACCGTCGTAAAACCGCATTAAACAATGTCACTTAGTAAGATGCAGTGTTTTTCACCATTACAAGTCGGGAACTGCGATATCTAATGTGAAAGCGCTTGCAACCGTCGTTAGGTTATGTTAGGTTGGGTTAGGTTAGGTTGGGTTAAGTTAGGTTAGGTTGGGTTGGGTTAGGTTAGGTTAGGTTAGGTTACGTCTGGTTGGGTTGTGTTAGGTTAGGTTAGGTTAGTTTAGGTTAGGTTGGGTTGGGTTGGGTTAGTTTAGGTTAGGTTAGGTCAGGTTAGGTTAGGTTAGGTTAGGTTGGGTTGGGTTGGGTTGGGTTGGGTTAGGTTAGGTTAGGTTAGGTTAGGTTAGGTTGTTAGGTTAGGTAAGGTTAGGTTAGGTTAGGTTAGGTTAAGAACCGTCGTAAAACCGCAATAAACAATGTCAATTAGTGAGATGCAGTGTTTTTCACCATTAGAAGTCGGGAACTGCGATATCTAATGTGAAAGCGCTTGATACCGTCGTTATGTTGTTGAAAGCAATGTAAAGTACCGAGTAAAACGTTTTCTAATGATAGAAGTGGGAAGGTTATGTTAGGTTGAGTTATGTTAGTTTAAGCTAGGTAGCGTCGTGAAACCACCAAAAACGACGTCATCTAACGAGATAGTGTTGTTTTATTGCATATACGAAACTGCAATAGGTGAAATGTTGTGAAAGCACACAAAACGGCATGAACCAGCCAGGTACTGCTTGTTGTACCGTTACAAGTGCGAAACTGCTATATTGTGATATTCTCGTTAAAGCGCATGCAAGCATCGTGAAACCTTAAACAACGATGTCATTTAGCGAGATACAGCGTTCTGTACTGCAATAAGTTGCTGAAAAACTGTGAGGTTATGCAAATATCGTATTTGTGAACGAAACAGTGTAATAGAGCGTTTTTAGATACAAATGCGATGTTAGGTTATGTTAAGATATGAACCGTCGTAAAACCGCATTAAACAATGTCAATTAGTGAGATGCAGTGTTTTTCACCATTACAAGTCGGGAACTGCGATATCTAATGTGAAAGCGCTTGCAACCGTCGTTAGGTTAGGTTAGGTTAGGTAAGGTTAGGTTAGGTTAGGTTAGGTTAGGTTTGGTTAGGTTAGGTTAGGTTAGGTTGGGTTAGGTTGGGTTGGGTTAGGTTAGGTTAGGTTAGGTTAGGTTAGGTTGGGTTAGGTTAGGTTGGGTTAGGTTAGGTTAGGTTAGGTTAGTTTAGGTTAGGTTGGGTTGGGTTGGGTTGGGTTAGGTTAGGTTAGGTCAGGTTAGGTTAGGTTAGGTTGGGTTGGGTTGGGTGTGGTTGGGTTAGGTTAGGTTAGGTTAGGTTAGGTTGGGTTGGGTTGGGTTGTGTTGGGTTAGGTTAGGTTAGGTTAGGTTGGGTTAAGTTAGGTTAGGTTAAGTTAGGTTAGGTAAGGTTAGGTTAGGTTAGGTTAGGTTTAGATATGGACCGTCGTAAAACCGCAATAAACAATGTCACTTAGTGAGATGCAGTGTTTTTCATCATTAGAAGTCGGGAACTGCGATATCTAATGTGAAAGCACTTGATACCGTCGTAATGTTGTAGAAAGCAATGTAAAGTACCGAGTAAAACGTTTTCTAACGATAGAAGTGCGAAGGTTATGTTAGGTTGAGTTATGTTACTTTAAGCTAGGTAGCGTCGTGAAACCACCAAAAACGACGTCATCTAACGAGATAGTGTTGTTTTATTGCGAGTACAAAACTGCGATAGCTGAAATGTTGTGAAAGCACACAAAACGGCATGAACAAGCCAAATACTGCGTGTTGTACCGTTACAAGTGCGAAACTGCTATATTGTGATATTCTCGTTAAAGCGCATGCAAGCATCGTGAAACCTTAAACAACGATGTCATTTAGCGAGATACAGCGTTCTGTACTGCAATAAGTTGCTGAAAAACTGTGAGGTTATGCAAATATCGTATTTGTGAACGAAACAGTGTAATGGAGCGTTTTTAGATACAAGTGCGAATGTTAGGTTAGGTTAAGATATGAACCGTCGTAAAACCGCATTAAACAATGTCACTTATTGAGATGCAGTGTTTTTCACCATTACAAGTCGGGAACTGCGATATCCTATGTTAAATTGCATGAAACCGTCGTAATGTTGTAGAAAGCATTGTAAAGTAGCGAGTAAAACGTTTTCTAACGATAGTTCGAAGGTTATGTTAGGTTGAGTTAGTTTAAGCTAGGTAGCGTCGTGAAACCACCAAAAACGACGTCATCTAACGAGATAGTGTTGTTTTATTGCATATACGAAACTGCAATAGGTGAAATGTTGTGAAAGCACACAAAACGGCATGAACCAGCCAGGTACTGCGTGTTGTACCGTTAAAAGTGCGAAACTGCTATATTGTGATATTCTCGTTAAAGCGCATGCAAGCATCGTGAAACCATAAAGAACGATGTCATTTAGCGAGATACAGCGTTCTGTACTGCAATAAGTTGCTGAAAAACTGTGAGGTTATGCAAATATCGTAATTGTGAACGAAACAGTGTAATAGAGCGTTTTTAAATACAAGTGCGAATGTTAGGTTAGGTTAAGATATGAACCGTCGTAAAACCGCATTAAACAATGTCACTTAGTGAGATGCAGTGTTTTTCACCATTACAAGTCGGGAACTGCGATATCTAATGTGAAAGCGCTTGCAACCGTCGTTAGGTTAGGTTAGGTTAGGTTAGGTTAGGTTAGCTGAGGTTAGGTAAGGTTAGGTTAGGTTAGGTTAGGTTTGGTTAGGTTAGGTTAGGTTAGGTTGGGTTGGGTTTGGTTGGGTTGGGTTAGGTTAGGTTGGGTTAGGTTAGGTTGGGTTAAGTTAGGTTAGGTTGGGTTGGGTTAGGTTAGGTTAGGTTAGGTCTGGTTGGGTTGTGTTAGGTTAGGTTAGGTTAGTTTAGGTTAGGTTGGGTTGGGTTGGGTTAGTTTAGGTTAGGTTAGGTCAGGTTAGGTTAGGTTAGGTTGGGTTGGGTTGGGTTGGGTTAGGTTAGGTTAGGTTAGGTTAGGTTAAGTTAGGTTGTTAGGTTAGGTAAGGTTAGGTTAGGTTAGGTTAGGTTAGGTTAAGAACCGTCGTAAAACCGCAATAAACAATGTCACTTAGTGAGATGCAGTGTTTTTCACCATTAGAAGTCGGGAACTGCGATATCTAATGTGAAAGCGCTTGATACCGTCGTAATGTTGTTGAAAGCAATGTAAAGTACCGAATAAAACGTTTTCTAATGATAGAAGTGGGAAGGTTATGTTAGGTTGAGTTATGTTAGTTTAAGCTAGGTAGCGTCGTGAAACCACCAAAAACGACGTCATCTAACGAGATAGTGTTGTTTTATTGCATATACGAAACTGCAATAGGTGAAATGTTGTGAAAGCACACAAAACGGCATGAACCAGCCAGGTACTGCGTGCTGTACCGTTACAAGTGCGAAACTGCTATATTGTGATATTCTCGTTAAAGCGCATGCAAGCATCGTGAAACCTTAAACAACGATGTCATTTAGCGAGATACAGCGTTCTGTACTGCAATAAGTTGGTGAAAAACTGTGAGGTTGTGCAAATATCGTATTCGTGAACGAAACAGTGTAATAGAGCGTTTTTAGATACAATTGCGATGTTAGGTTATGTTAAGATATGAACCGTCGTAAAACCGCATTAAACAATGTCACTTAGTGAGATGCAGTGTTTTTCACCTTTACAAGTCGGGAACTGCGATATCTAATGTGAAAGCGCTTGCAACCGTCGTTAGGTTAGGTAAGGTTAGGTTAGGTTAGGTTACGTTAGGTTAGGTTAGGTTAGGTTAGGTAAGGTTAGGTTAGGTTAGGTTACGTTAGGTTTGGTTAGGTTAGGTTAGGTTAGGTTGGGTTGGGTTGGGTTGGGTTGGGTTAGGTTAGGTTAGGTTAGGTTAGGTTAGGTTTGGTTAGGTTAGGTTAGGTTGGGTTGGGTTAGGTTAGGTTAGGTTAGGTTAGGTTGGGTTAGGTTAGGTTGGGTTAGGTTAGGTTAGGTTAGGTTAGTTTAGGTTAGGTTGGGTTGGGTTGGGTTGGGTTAGGTTAGGTTAGGTCAGGTTAGGTTAGGTTAGGTTGGGTTGGGTTGGGTGTGGTTGGGTTAGGTTAGGTTAGGTTAGGTTAGGTTAGGTTAGGTTTGGTTAGGTTAGGTTAGGTTAGGTTGCGTTGGGTTTGGTTGGGTTGGGTTAGGTTAGGTTGGGTTAAGTTAGGTTAGGTTGGGTTGGGTTAGGTTAGGTTAGGTTAGGTTAGGTCTGGTTGGGTTGGGTTAGGTTAGGTTAGGTTAGTTTAGGTTAGGTTGGGTTGGGTTGGGTTGGGTTAGTTTAGGTTAGGTTAGGTTAGGTTAGGTTGGGTTGGGTTGGGTTGGGTTGGGTTAGGTTAGGTTAGGTTAGGTTAGGTTAAGTTAGGTTGTTAGGTTAGGTAAGGTTAGGTTAGGTTAGGTTAGGTTAGGTTAAGAACCGTCGTAAAACCGCAATAAACAATGCCACTTAGTGAGATGCAGTGTTTTTCACCATTAGAAGTCGGGAACTGCGATATCTAATGTGAAAGCGCTTGATACCGTCGTAATGTTGTTGAAAGCAATGTAAAGTACCGAGTAAAACGTTTTCTAATGATAGAAGTGGGAAGGTTATGTTAGGTTGAGTTATGTTAGTTTAAGCTAGGTAGCGTCGTGAAACCACCAAAAACGACGTCATCTAACGAGATAGTGTTGTTTTATTGCGAGTAGAAAACTGCGATAGCTGAAATGTTGTGAAAGCACACAAAACGGCATGAACAAGCCAAATAGTGCGTGTTGTACCGTTACAAGTGCGAAACTGCTATATTGTGATATTCTCGTTAAAGCGCATGCAAGCATCGTGAAACCTTAAAGAACGATGTCCTTTAGCGAGATACAGCGTTCTGTACTGCAATAAGTTGCTGAAAAACTGTGAGGTTATGCAAATATTGTAATTGTGAACGAAACAGTGTAATAGAGCGTTTTTAAATACAAGTGCGAATGTTAGGTTAGGTTAAGATATGAACCGTCGTAAAACCGCATTAAACAATGTCACTTAGTGAGATGCAGTGTTTTTCACCATTACAAGTCGGGAACTGCGATATCTAATGTGAAGCGCTTGCAACCGTCGTTAGGTTAGGTTAGGTTAGGTTAGGTTAGGTTACGTTAGGTTAGGTTAGGTTAGTTAAGGTAAGGTTAGGTTAGGTTAAGTTAGGTTAGGTTTGGTTAGGTTAGGTTAGGTTAGGTTGGGTTGGGTTGGGTTGGGTTAGGTTAGGTTATGTTAGGTTAGGTTAGGTTGGGTTAGGTTAGGTTGGGTTAAGTTAGGTTAGGTTGGGTTGGGTTAGGTTAGGTTAGGTTAGGTTAGGTCTGGTTGGGTTGTGTTAGGTTAGGTTAGGTTAGTTTAGGTTACGTTGGGTTGGGTTGGGTTAGTTTAGGTTAGGTTAGGTCAGGTTAGGTTAGGTTAGGTTGGGTTGGGTTGGGTTGGGTTGGGTTAGGTTAGGTTAGGTTAGGTTATGTTAGGTTAAGTTAGGTTGTTAGGTTAGGTTAGGTTACGTTAAGAACCGTCGTAAAACCGCAATAAACAATGTCACTTAGTGAGATGCAGTGTTTTTCACCATTAGAAGTCGGGAACTGCGATATCTAATGTGAAAGCGCCTGATACCGTCGTAATGTTGTTGAAAGCAATGTAAAGTACCGAGTAAAACGTTTTCTAATGATAGAAGTGGGAAGGTTATGTTAGGTTGAGTTATGTTAGTTTAAGCTAGGTAGCGTCGTGAAACCACCAAAAACGACGTCATCTAACGAGATAGTGTTGTTTTATTGCAAGTACGAAACTGCGATAGGTGAAATGTTGTGAAAGCACACAAAATGGTATGAACAAGCCAAATACTGCGTGTGTTGCAGTTACAAGTGCGAAACTGCTATGTTGTGATATTCTCGTTAAAGCGCATGCAAGCATTGTGAAACCTTAAAAAATGATGTCATTTAGCGAGATACAGCGTTCTGTACTGCAATAAATTGCTGAAAAACTGTGAGGTTATGCCTAACCTAATCCAACCCAAACCAACCTAACCTAACCTAACCTAACGACGGTTACAAGCGCTTTCACATTAGATATCGCAGTTCCTGACTTGTAATGGTGTAAAACACTGCATCTCACTAAGTGACATTGTTTAATGCGGTTTTACGACGGTTCATATCTTAACCTAACCTAACATTCGCACTTGCATCTAAAACGCTCTATTACACTGTTTCGTTCACAATTACGATAATTGCATAACCTCACAGTTTTTCAGCAATTTATTGCAGTACAGAACGCTGTATCTCGCTAAATGACATCATTTTTTAAGGTTTCACAATGCTTGCATGCGCTTTAACGAGAATATCACAACATAGCAGTTTCGCACTTGTAACTGCAACACACGCACTATTTGGCTTGTTCATACCATTTTGTGTGCTTTCACAACATTTCACCTATCGCAGTTTCGTACTTGCAATAAAACAACACTATCTCGTTAGATGACGTCGTTTTTGGTGGTTTCACGACGCTACCTAGCTTAAACTAACATAACTCAACCTAACATAACCTTCCCACTTCTATCATTAGAAAACGTTTTACTCGGTACTTTACATTGCTTTCAACAACATTACGACGGTATCAGGCGCTTTCACATTAGATATCGCAGTTCCCGACTTCTAATGGTGAAAAACACTGCATCTCACTAAGTGACATTGTTTATTGCGGTTTTACGACGGTTCTTAACGTAACCTAACCTAACCTAACAACCTAACTTAACCTAACATAACCTAACCTAACCTAACCTAACCCAACCCAACCCAACCCAACCCAACCTAACCTAACCTAACCTGACCTAACCTAACCTAAACTAACCCAACCCAACCCAACGTAACCTAAACTAACCTAACCTAACCTAACACAACCCAACCAGACCTAACCTAACCTAACCTAACCTAACCCAACCCAACCTAACCTAACTTAACCCAACCTAACCTAACCCAACCTAACCTAACCTAACATAACCTAACCTAACCCAACCCAACCCAACCCAACCTAACCTAACCTAACCTAACCAAACCTAACCTAACTTAACCTAACCTAACCTTACCTTAACTAACCTAACCTAACCTAACGTAACCTAACCTAACCTAACCTAACCTAACCTAACGACGGTTGCAAGCGCTTCACATTAGATATCGCAGTTCCCGACTTGTAATGGTGAAAAACACTGCATCTCACTAAGTGACATTGTTTAATGCGGTTTTACGACGGTTCATATCTTAACCTAACCTAACATTCGCACTTGTATTTAAAAACGCTCTATTACACTGTTTCGTTCACAATTACAATATTTGCATAACCTCACAGTTTTTCAGCAACTTATTGCAGTACAGAACGCTGTATCTCGCTAAAGGACATCGTTCTTTAAGGTTTCACGATGCTTGCATGCGCTTTAACGAGAATATCACAATATAGCAGTTTCGCACTTGTAACGGTACAACACGCACTATTTGGCTTGTTCATGCCGTTTTGTGTGCTTTCACAACATTTCAGCTATCGCAGTTTTCTACTCGCAATAAAACAACACTATCTCGTTAGATGACGTCGTTTTTGGTGGTTTCACGACGCTACCTAGCTTAAACTAACATAAGTCAACCTAACATAACCTTCGCACTTCTATCGTTAGAAAACGTTTTACTCGGTACTTTACAGTGCTTTCTACAACATTACGACGGTATCAAGTGCTTTCACATTAGATATCGCAGTTCCCGACTTCTAATGGTGAAAAACACTGCATCTCACTAAGTGACATTGTTTATTGCGGTTTTACGACGGTCCATATCTTAACCTAACCTAACCTAACCTAACCTTACCTAACCTAACTTAACCTAACCTAACTTAACCTAACCTAACCTAACCTAACCCAACACAACCCAACCCAACCCAACCTAACCTAACCTAACCTAACCTAACCTAACCCAACCCAACCCAACCCAACCTAACCTAAACTAACCTAACCTAACCTAACCTAACCCAACCTAACCTAACCCAACCTAACCTAACCTAACCTAACCTAACCTAACCTAACCTAACCCAACCCAACCCAACCCAACCTAACCTAACCTAACCTAACCAAACCTAACGTAACCTAACCTAACCTAACCTTACCTAACCTAACCTAACCTAACCTAACGTAACCTAACCTAACCTAACCTAACCTAACGACGGTTGCAAGCGCTTTCACATTAGATATCGCAGTTCCCGACTTGTAAAGGTGAAAAACACTGCATCTCACTAAGTGACATTGTTTAATGCGGTTTTACGACGGTTCATATCTTAACATAACCTAACATCGCATTTGTATCTAAAAACGCTCTATTACACTGTTTCGTTCACGAATACGATATTTGCACAACCTCACAGTTTTTCACCAACTTATTGCAGTACAGAACGCTGTATCTCGCTAAATGACATCGTTGTTTAAGGTTTCACGATGCTTGCATGCGCTTTAACGAGAATATCACAATATAGCAGTTTCGCACTTGTAACGGTACAGCACGCAGTACCTGGCTGGTTCATGCCGTTTTGTGTGCTTTCACAACATTTCACCTATTGCAGTTTCGTATATGCAATAAAACAACACTATCTCGTTAGATGACGTCGTTTTTGGTGGTTTCACGACGCTACCTAGCTTAAACTAACATAACTCAACCTAACATAACCTTCCCACTTCTATCATTAGAAAACGTTTTACTCGGTACTTTACATTGCTTTCAACAACATTACGACGGTATCAAGCGCTTTCACATTAGATATCGCAGTTCCCGACTTCTAATGGTGAAAAACACTGCATCTCACTAAGTGGCATTGTTTATTGCGGTTTTACGACGGTTCTTAACCTAACCTAACCTAACCTAACCTAACCTTACCTAACCTAACAACCTAACTTAACCTAACCTAACCTAACCTAACCTAACCCAACCCAACCCAACCCAACCCAACCTAACCTAACCTAACCTAACCTAAACTAACCCAACCCAACCCAACCCAACCTAACCTAAACTAACCTAACCTAACCTAACCCAACCCAACCAGACCTAACCTAACCTAACCTAACCTAACCCAACCCAACCTAACCTAACTTAACCCAACCTAACCTAACCCAACCCAACCAAACCCAACGCAACCTAACCTAACCTAACCTAACCAAACCTAACCTAACCTAACCTAACCTAACCTAACCTAACCCAACCACACCCAACCCAACCCAACCTAACCTAACCTAACCTGACCTAACCTAACCTAACCCAACCCAACCCAACCCAACCTAACCTAAACTAACCTAACCTAACCTAACCTAACCCAACCTAACCTAACCCAACCTAACCTAACCTAACCTAACCTAACCCAACCCAACCTAACCTAACCTAACCAAACCTAACCTAACCTAACCTAACCTAACCTAACCCAACCCAACCCAACCCAACCCAACCTAACCTAACCTAACCTAACCAAACCTAACGTAACCTAACCTAACCTAACCTTACCTAACCTAACCTAACCTAACCTAACGTAACCTAACCTAACCTAACCTTACCTAACCTAACGACGGTTGCAAGCGCTTTCACATTAGATATCGCAGTTCCCGACTTGTAAAGGTGAAAAACACTGCATCTCACTAAGTGACATTGTTTAATGCGGTTTTACGACGGTTCATATCTTAACATAACCTAACATCGCAATTGTATCTAAAAACGCTCTATTACACTGTTTCGTTCACGAATACGATATTTGCACAACCTCACAGTTTTTCACCAACTTATTGCAGTACAGAACGCTGTATCTCGCTAAATGACATCGTTCTTTATGGTTTCACGATGCTTGCATGCGCTTTAACGAGAATATCACAATATAGCAGTTTCGCACTTTTAACGGTACAACACGCAGTACCTGGCTGGTTCATGCCGTTTTGTGTGCTTTCACAACATTTCACCTATTGCAGTTTCGTATATGCAATAAAACAACACTATCTCGTTAGATGACGTCGTTTTTGGTGGTTTCACGACGCTACCTAGCTTAAACTAACATAACTCAACCTAACATAACCTTCCCACTTCTATCATTAGAAAACGTTTTATTCGGTACTTTACATTGCTTTCAACAACATTACGACGGTATCAAGCGCTTTCACAATAGATATCGCAGTTCCCGACTTCTAATGGTGAAAAACACTGCTTCTCACTAAGTGACATTGTTTATTGCGGTTTTACGACGGTTCTTAACCTAACCTACCCTAACCTAACCTAACCTTACCTAACGTAACAACCTAACTTAACCTAACCTAACCTAACCTAACCCAACCCAACCCAACCCAACCCAACCTAACCTAACCTAACCTGACCTAACCTAACCTAAACTAACCCAACCCAACCCAACCTAACCTAAACTAACCTAACCTAACCTAACCTAACACAACCCAACCAGACCTAACCTAACCTAACCTAACCTAACCCAACCTAACCTAACTTAACCCAACCTAACCTAACCCAACCTAACCTAACCTAACGACGGTTGCAAGCGCTTTCACATTAGATATCGCAGTTCCCGACTTGTAATGGTGAAAAACACTGCATCTTACTAAGTGACATTGTTTAATGCGGTTTTACGACGGTTCATATCTTAACATAACTTAACATCGCACTTGTCAATTAAAAACGCTCTATTACTCTGTTTCGTTCACAAATACAATATTTGCATAACCTCACAGTTTTTCACCAACTTATTACAGTACAGAACGCTGTATCTCGCTAAATGACATCGTTCTTTAAGGTTTCACGATGCTTGCATGCGCTTTAACGAGAATATCACAATATAGCAGTTTCGCACTTGTAACGGTACAACACGCAGTACCTGGCTAGTTCATGCCGTTTTGTGTCCTTTCACAATATTTCACCTATCGCAGTTTCGTAGTCGCAAAAAAACACTATCTTATTAGATGACGTCGTTTTTGGTGGTTTCACGACGCTACCTAGCTTAAACTAACTCAACCTAACATAACCTTCGAACTATCGTTAGAAAACGTTTTACTCGCTACTTTACAATGCTTTCTACAACATTACGACGGTTTCATGCAATTTAACATAGGATATCGCAGTTCTCGACTTGTAATGGTGAAAAACACTGCATCTCAATAAGTGACATTGTTTAATGCGGTTTTACGACGGTTCATATCTTAACCTAACCTAACATTCGCACTTGTATCTAAAAACGCTCCATTACACTGTTTCGTTCACAAATACGATATTTGCATAACCTCACAGTTTTTCAGCAACTTATTGCAGTACAGAACGCTGTATCTCGCTAAATGACATCGTTGTTTAAGGTTTCACGATGCTTGCATGCGCTTTAACGAGAATATCACAATATAGCAGTTTCGCACTTGTAACGGTACAACACGCAGTATTTGGCTTGTTCATGCCGTTTTGTGTGCTTTCACAACATTTCAGCTATCGCAGTTTTGTACTCGCAATAAAACAACACTATCTCGTTAGATGACGTCGTTTTTGGTGGTTTCACGACGCTACCTAGCTTAAAGTAACATAACTCAACCTAACATAACCTTCGCACTTCTATCGTTAGAAAACGTTTTACTCGGTACTTTACATTGCTTTCTACAACATTACGACGGTATCAAGTGCTTTCACATTAGATATCGCAGTTCCCGACTTCTAATGATGAAAAACACTGCATCTCACTAAGTGACATTGTTTATTGCGGTTTTACGACGGTCCATATCTTAACCTAACCTAACCTATCCTAACCTTACCTAACCTAACTTAACCTAACCTAACTTAACCCAACCTAACCTAACCTAACCCAACACAACCCAACCCAACCCAACCTAACCTAACCTAACCTAACCTAACCCAACCACACCCAACCCAACCCAACCTAACCTAACCTAACCTGACCTAACCTAACCTAACCCAACCCAACCCAACCCAACCTAACCTAAACTAACCTAACCTAACCTAACCTAACCCAACCTAACCTAACCCAACCTAACCTAACCTAACCTAACCTAACCTAACCCAACCCAACCTAACCCAACCTAACCTAACCTAACCTAACCAAACCTAACCTAACCTAACCTAACCTAACCTTACCTAACCTAACCTAACCTAACGACGGTTGCAAGCGCTTTCACATTAGATATCGCAGTTCCCGACTTGTAATGGTGAAAAACACTGCATCTCACTAATTGACATTGTTTAATGCGGTTTTACGACGGTTCATATCTTAACATAACCTAACATCGCATTTGTATCTAAAAACGCTCTATTACACTGTTTCGTTCACAAATACGATATTTGCATAACCTCACAGTTTTTCAGCAACTTATTGCAGTACAGAACGCTGTATCTCGCTAAATGACATCGTTGTTTAAGGTTTCACGATGCTTGCATGCGCTTTAACGAGAATATCACAATATAGCAGTTTCGCACTTGTAACGGTACAACAAGCAGTACCTGGCTGGTTCATGCCGTTTTGTGTGCTTTCACAACATTTCACCTATTGCAGTTTCGTATATGCAATAAAACAACACTATCTCGTTAGATGACGTCGTTTTTGGTGGTTTCACGACGCTACCTAGCTTAAACTAACATAACTCAACCTAACATAACCTTCCCACTTCTATCATTAGAAAACGTTTTACTCGGTACTTTACATTGCTTTCAACAACATTACGACGGTATCAAGCGCTTTCACATTAGATATCGCAGTTCCCGACTTCTAATGGTGAAAAACACTGCATCTCACTAATTGACATTGTTTATTGCGGTTTTACGACGGTTCTTAACCTAACCTAACCTAACCTAACCTTACCTAACCTAACAACCTAACCTAACCTAACCTAACCTAACCTAACCTAACCCAACCCAACCCAACCCAACCCAACCTAACCTAACCTAACCTAACCTGACCTAACCTAACCTAAACTAACCCAACCCAACCCAACCTAACCTAAACTAACCTAACCTAACCTAACACAACCCAACCAGACGTAACCTAACCTAACCTAACCTAACCCAACCCAACCTAACCTAACTTAACCCAACCTAACCTAACCCAACCTAACATAACCTAACGACGGTTGCAAGCGCTTTCACATTAGATATCGCAGTTCCCGACTTGTAATGGTGAAAAACACTGCATCTTACTAAGTGACATTGTTTAATGCGGTTTTACGACGGTTCATATCTTAACATAACATCGCACTTGTCAATTAGAAACGCTCTATTACACTGTTTCGTTCACAAATACGATATTTGCATAACCTCACAGTTTTTCACCAACTTATTACAGTACAGAACGCTGTATCTCGCTAAATGACATCGTTCTTTAAGGTTTCACGATGCTTGCATGCGCTTTAACGAGAATATCACAATATAGCAGTTTCGCACTTGTAACGGTACAACACGCAGTACCTGGCTTGTTCATGCCGTTTTGTGTGCTTTCACAACATTTCACCTATTGCAGTTTCGTAGTCACAATAAAACAACACTATCTCGTTAGATGACGTCGTTTTTGGTGGTTTCACGACGCTACCTAGCTTAAACTAACTCAACGTAACATAAACTTCGCACTTCTATCGTTAGAAAACGTTTTACTCGCTACTTTACAATGCTTGCTACAACATTACGACGGTTCATGCGATTTAACATGATATTGCAGTTCCCAACTTGTAATGGTGAAAAACACTGCATCTCAATAAGTGACATTGTTTATTGCGGTTTTACGACGGTTCATATCTTAACCTAACCTAACATTCGCACTTGTATTTAAAAACGCTCTATTACACTGTTTCGTTCACAATTACGATATTTGCATAACCTGACAGTTTTTCAGCAACTTATTGCAGTACAGAACGCTGTATCTCGCTAAATGACATCGTTCTTTAAGGTTTCACGATGCTTGCATGCGCTTTAACGAGAATATCACAATATAGCAGTTTCGCACTTGTAACGGTACAACACGCAGTACCTGGCTTGTTCATGCCGTTTTGTGTGCTTTCACAACATTTCACCTATTGCAGTTTCGTATATTGAAAGACGCAGGCAGACTAGGTACGGCGAGCAGGCAGGGCGAGCAGAAGCGTTTATTCTGCGATGTCTGGCTCGGCTCAGAACCACACCAAGAGAGAGAACGATGATGATGGGTATGTGCAAGTGAGAACGATGATGATGGGTATGTGCAAGTGAGAACGATCAAATGCTTGGAATGTGCTTACAATTTCCCCCCCCCTCTGCGAAGCGGCCAACCTGGCCGCCAGTCAGAGATCGGCCGAACGAGTAACAAAAGGCTTCATGCGTGAGACGTGAACTATTTCCGTGCTGCGCAGACGGCGGTCAGTGACAGACTGAAGCGGGGTGACGAGGTAGTTAACTGGAGATGTCTGTCGTACAACGGTGTATGGGCCAACATACCGGTGAAGAAATTTCTCGCAAAGGCCCGACGCTCGAACCGGGGTCCATAGTAAAACCTTATCGCCAGCATTAAAGGCCACGTCGCGTCGTTTTTTATCACAGCGATGTTTTCTCTCCTTTTGGGTTGCTTCCGTGTTTTTGCGAGCAATTTCACGGCATTGTGTGACTCGGGCTGCGAACTCTTCTGGGAGCGAGGTACTGCTTGGAGCCGGTGCAAAGAAAAATGCCGTGTCGAAGACCGAGGAGGCAGATCGGCCGTACACGAGAAAAAAACGGGCTGTAGCCAGTTGATCGTTGTACCGCAGTATTGTATGCGAAGGTGACAAACGGTAAAATGTTATCCCAATTTTTGTGGTCAGGATGCAAGTACATCGATATCATGTCAGAGAGTGTTCGGTGGAAGCGCTCGGTAAGGCCATTCGTTTGCGGATGGTATGTAGAAGTGGTTTTATGCACTGTATTGCACGCCTGCAGGACTTCATCCAGGACCTTGGAAAGGAAGGCTTTGCCACGGTCACTCAAAAGGACGCGAGGGGCTCCGTGGCGCAAGACGATGGAGTTCAAGAAAAAATTGGCGATTTCTGTGGCGGTAGCAGAATGAAGAGGTGAAGTCTCGGCGTATCTTGTTTGATGGTCGACTGCAGTGACGATCCAACGGTGACCGGAAGGTGTCAACGGCAAAGGACCATACAAGTCTATTCCGACAAATTCGAATGGTGTGGTGGGACAGGGAAGAGGCTGAAGGAAACCAGCAGGCGGGGATGTGGATCGCTTGCGGTGCTGACACAACGCGCACGAGCCCACGTATTTGGCCACCGTTGTGGACAAGCCAGGCCAGAAGCAGCGCGTCTTGATGCGATCGTAGGTCTTGTGGAAGCCTAGATGACCGGCAGCAATATCATCGTGGAATGCTTCCAAAACTCGAAGACGAAGGCAGCGGGGAAGAACTGGCACCCACTTGTTACCGGTGGGATGGTAAATGTAGCGCTTAAGCACACCGTCCTGAAGGCGAAATTGTCGAAGCTGGCGTCGCAAGCGGCTGTTGGGTGGTTTAGTGACACCGCGAAGGCGATCAATGAAAGACCGACAGTAGGAATCTGCCAGCTGAAGTGAACGTAAATCGGAGTTCGAAGATAGCTGCATTGGATCCAGCGATGCGAGCGATACGTGTTGTGAGGCAAGCTGGGTGTCAGAGTCATTCGAACGCGATGCGGTGGACGTATTGTCACGAGAGAGCGAAAGTGGGCACCGGGACAGCGCGTCGGCATCATGATGACATTTGCCAGACTTGTACGTAACTGTAAAGTCGTACTCTTGTAAGCGCAGTATCCAGCGCGCAAGACGTCCTGACATATTCTTCATTGATGAAAGCCAACAGAGTGCGTGGTGGTCGGTGATGATGGTGAAGTGCCGACCGTAGAGATACGGGCGGAATTTCTGTATCGACCATACGATAGCCAAGCACTCCTGCTCCGTGATGGTGTAATTCCGCTCAGCTGTTGACAGAGTCCGGCTAGCGTAGGCCACAACCTGCTCTTTAGAGGTGGAATCACGCTGCAGAAGGACTGCTCCAATGCCTTGTGCGCTTGCGTCAGTATGGAGTATGGTAGGCGCTCTCTCATCGAAGTGGCGCAGCACTGGTCCGGAAGTCAGGCGTTCTTTCAAAATTTCAAATGCAGATTCGCAGTCGTTGGACCATGAGAAAGGAGCACCAGTGGCCAATAACTTATTTAGCGGAGCCGCTAAGGTAGCAAAGTTGCGTATAAAGCGACGAAAATAGGACGCGAGACCAAGAAAGCTGCGCAACGTCTTTTGGTTGGACGGTCGAGGGAACTGTAGCACAGCTGCGATCTTCTCGGGATCTGGTTGGATTCCGTCTTTGGAAACGACGTGACCGAGGACTTTGATGCTTTTGCTGGCAAATGTACACTTCTTTGTATTTATCTGAAGGCCAGCCTTGGAGAGACATTGTAGCACCTCGTCTAATCGTTGAAGATGTTGGGCAAAGGTACTTGAAAAAACAACGATATCATCTAAGTAACAGAGGCAGGTCTTCCATTTTAGGCCACGAAGAACAGTATCAATCATTCGCTCAAACGTGGCTGGAGCGTTGCACAAGCCGAATGGCATTACATTAAATTCATAAAGGCCGTCCGGTGTGGCAAATGCAGTTTTTTCTTTGTCAGCCTCGTTCATGGGGATTTGCCAGTAACCTGATCGTAAGTCAAGGCTCGAAAAATAGTTCGCCCCTTGCAGTGTGTCTAAAGCGTCATCAATTCTAGGCATAGGATATACGTCCTTGCGTGTGATCTTATTTAACGCGCGGTAGTCAATGCAAAAACGAACAGAGCCATCCTTCTTTTTAACTAAAACGACTGGAGATGCCCAGGAACTCGAAGAAGGTCGTATTATATTTCGCGATAGCATCTCGTTCACTTCTTTTTCAATTATTTCTCTCTCTGATTGCGAAACCCGATATGGGCGACGGCGTATCACACGAGAACCGTCGGTTTCAATGCGATGTACAGCCGCGGAAGTCTGACTCAGTGTTGTGGTACAGCTATCAAAGCAGGCTTTGTGCTTAGCCAAAAGGGCCAATAGTGCTTCAGACTGTTTTGGTGTGAGGTCTGAACCAATGACAGGTCGAAAAGGGAAAGAACGTGAACCTGGAGCTGGTACTGGTGACGAAGACGGGCAGAGTGTCGCGATGGAGGTCAATGGAGAGAAGTCAATCTTTGCCACTGTCATTCCCTTGGGCAGCAGCACAGATTCTGCAGTTGTGTTAGAAACGGGCAGAAAAGCGCAGCCAGAGGAAAACCGGAGGAGGCAAGAGGCGACGAGAATTCCACGGGAGGTGCAGCGAAACGAAGGAGCCACAAGTGCATCACCGTCGGTTACTTGGGTAGATGCGACAGCTATCACGTGTTCGTGACCAGGGTGCAGGACGCAGTCTTCAACAATGACCAAGTTGGAGATCGAGGGTGATGAAACTGGAATGGGCGCATCCGTTGTATCCGTTATGTGAATGACGTTCTCTTTAAAGGATATAACAGCGGAAGCAGAATGCAGAAAGTCCCAACCAAGGATAAGTTCATGAATGCACGTGGGCAACACAATCATCTCGATGTGGTGACGTATACCATCAATAGAAACACGAGCCGTACACTGTCCGTCAGGTTGAATCAGCACGTTATTTGCCCCACGCAACACAGGTCCCACATAGGGCGTTCTGACTTTACGGAGGCGCGAGCACAAGTCACTACGCAAAACAGAAGTGGTTGCACCGGTGTCAACGAGAGCTTGCACAGGAATACCTTCAATAGTCACTGACAACATATTAGCTGGGCGAACAGGAGGTATTTTTGTTGGTCGACGGGACGCAGTTTTCCCTCCAAAAACTGCAATCCTTAGTTTTCCGAAGATTGGTCAACAGGACGGGAGATGATTGGACGAAGTGGCGATGCGGAGCGGCGATAGGGCGATGGAGAGCGTCGTCTGGAGGAGCGGTATTCCTGATGTTGACGAGGGGACACTGGAGGAGACGGAGACCGGTACTGCGCGGACGGGTAGGTGTCTGGAGCATAAAGATCTGGTCTTCGGAACCGGTCTCGTTCGAACTCAGCATAGCCTCGTCGTTCCTCTTGCTGGCGGCGACGGCAGTAACGAGAAATGTGGCCTCGTATACCGCAGTAAAAGCAAACAGGACGGGATTGACGCCACTGAGGATACAAGGGTGCAGCAGTCATTCCACCTCGCATAGCAGCCAAATGGCTACTAGCAGTATCCGTAGAGCTAGATGCCCCGGGAGCAGGCGGAATCGCAGCGATCTCCGCATATGTGGGCATTACCGTTTGAACAACCGGTGCTGCCGGTGTCGACCTGGGCGTCACATCGGCGTATGTGGGCATCGGGCGTGCTGGCGGAGCGACCGGGGATGTCGGTGTCGCCATTGCCGCTAACTCCTGCTTAACAAGATTCCGCAGGTCGAATGGTGGAGACGGAGCGGAGGCGACAGTGGACCGCTGCTGTTCAAGGTCTCGAAGTTCTTCCCGGATAATTGTGCGGATAAGGGTTTTTAATTCAGAGGGAGGCATCAGGCGTGGATCACTGTCTTGTTGAAGCCGAAGGGACTGCAACTGGTCAAGGCGTTGGCATGTCGAAATGACGTCGTTAACCGTAGCGGGATTGCCAACAGCCAAGGCGTTGAATGCGATTGGGCCGATTCCTTTAAGGATGTGGCGAACGCGCTCATCTTCCGTCATGTCTTTATTCGCACGGCGACAGAGGGCCAAAACATCCTCGATATACGAAGTGTACGACTCATGTGCCAGTTGTAGACGCACAGCCAGCTTCTGTTTCGCGGCTTCGGAACGACCCGATGAGCATCCGAATATTTGTCGCAGTTTGTTGGCAAAGGTCGACCAATCAACGAAGTCAGTTTCGTGATTAAAATACCAGGTTTTGGCTACGCTGGTCAAATAGAAAGGAAGGTAGCTCAGTTTCTCTGCTTCGGTCCATCGATTGGCTGAACCCACACGGTTGTAAAGGTCAAGCCATTCCTCGACGTCGTCACCGCGAAGACCCGCGAACACGGGCGGTTCGCGCTGAGGGCTGGTGACAGTAGATGAAGAGCGGGCAGCCGCCGGCGTAGGGGCTGTAGCGTTAGGGCTAGGCGTTAGGTCCGATGTCTGCATACCTGTGTGGGTGGCTGGGTGCAATCGGCGACCAGATCGGAGCTCCAGGTGGGAAATGAACGTAGGAGGACGTCGGGATCTTACCCAGCACCTCCACCACTCTGAAAGACGCAGGCAGACTAGGTACGGCGAGCAGGCAGGGCGAGCAGAAGCGTTTATTCTGCGATGTCTGGCTCGGCTCAGAACCACACCAAGAGAGAGAACGATGATGATGGGTATGTGCAAGTGAGAACGATGATGATGGGTATGTGCAAGTGAGAACGATCAAATGCTTGGAATGTGCTTACAATATGCAATAAAACAACACTATCTCGTTAGATGACGTCGTTTTTGGTGGTTTCACGACGCTACCTAGCTTAAACTAACATAACTCAACCTAACATAACCTTCCCACTTCTATCATTAGAAAACGTTTTACTCGGTACTTTACATTGCTTTCAACAACATTACGACGGTATCAAGCGCTTTCACATTAGATATCGCAGTTCCCGACTTTTAATGGTGAAAAACACTGCATTTCACTAAGTGACATTGTTTATTGCGGTTTTACGACGGTTCTTAACCTAACCTAACCTAACCTAACCTAACCTAACCCAACCCAACCCAACCCAACCCAACCCAACCTAACCTAACCTAACCTAACCAAACCTAACCTAACCTAACCTAACCTAACCTTACCTAACCTAACCTAACCTAACCTAACCTAACGTAACCTAACCTAACCTAACCTAACGACGGTTGCAAGCGCTTTCACATTAGATATCGCAGTTCCCGACTTGTAATGGTGAAAAACACTGCATCTCACTAAGTGACATTGTTTAATGCGGTTTTACGACGGTTCATATCTTAACCTAACCTAACATTCGCACTTGTATTTAAAAACGCTCTATTACACTGTTTCGTTCACAATTACGATATTTGCATAACCTCACAGTTTTTCAGCAACTTATTGCAGTACAGAACGCTGTATCTCGCTAAATGACATCGTTCTTTAAGGTTTCACGATGCTTGCATGCGCTTTAACGAGAATATCACATTATAGCAGTTTCGCACTTGTAACGGTACAACACGCAGTACCTGGCTTGTTCATGCCGTTTTGTGTGCTTTCACATTTCACCTATTGCAGTTTCGTATATGCAATAAAACAACACTATCTCGTTAGATGACGTCGTTTTTGGTGGTTTCACGACGCTACCTAGCTTAAACCAACATAACTCAACCTAACATAACCTTCGCACTTCTATCATTAGAAAACGTTTTACTCGGTACTTCACATTGCTTTCTACAACATTACGACGGTATCAAGCGCTTTCACATTAGATATCGCAGTTCCCGACTTCTAATGGTGAAAAACACTGCATCTCACTAAGTGACATTTTTTATTGCGGTTTTACGACGGTTCTTAACCTAACCTAACCTATCCTTACCTAACCTAACTTAACCTAACTTAACCTAACCTAACTTAACCTAACCTAACCTAACCTAACCAAACCCAACCCAACCACACCCAACCCAACCCAACCTAACCTAACCTAACCTAACCTAACCCAACCACACCCAACCCAACCCAACCTAACCTAACCTAACCTGACCTAACCTAAAATAACCTAACCCAACCCAACCCAACCTAACCTAAACTAACCTAACCTAATCTAACCTAACACAACCCAACCAGACCTAACCTAACCTAACCTAACCTAACCTAACCTAACCCAACCTAACCTAACTTAACCCAACCTAACCTAACCCAACCTAACATAACCTAACCTAACCCAACCCAACCCAACCCAACCTAACCTAACCTAACCAAACCAAACCTAACCTAACCTAACCTAACCTAACCTTACCTAACCTAACCTAACCTAACCTAACCTAACCTAACGACGGTTGCAAGCGCTTTCACATTAGATATCGCAGTTCCCGACTTGTAATGGTGAAAAACACTGCATCTCACTAAGTGACATTGTTTAATGCGGTTTTACGACGGTTCATATCTTAACATAACCTAACATCGCATTTGTATCTAAAAACGCTCTATTACACTGTTTCGTTCACAAATACGATATTTGCACAACCTCACAGTTTTTCACCAACTCATTGCAGTACAGAACGCTGTATCTCGCTAAATGACATCGTTGTTTAAGGTTTCACGATGCTTGCATGCGCTTTAACGAGAATATCACAATATAGCAGTTTCGCACTTGTAACGGTACAACACGCAGTATTTGGCTTGTTCATGCCGTTTTGTGCTCTTTCACAACATTTCAGCTATCGCAGTTTCGTACTCGCAATAAAACAACACTATCTCGTTAGATGACGTCGTTTTTGGTGGTTTCACGACGCTACCTAGCTTAAACTAACATAACTCAACCTAACATAACCTTCACACTTCTATCGTTAGAAAACGTTTTACTCGGTACTTTACATTGCTTTCTACATTACGACGGTATCAAGCGCTTTCACATTAGATATCGCAGTTCCCGACTTCTAATGGTGAAAAACACTGCATTTCACTAAGTGACATTGTTTATTGCGGTTTTACGACGGTCCATATCTTAACCTAACCTAACCTAACTTAACCTAACTTAACCTAACCTAACTTAACCTAACCTAACCTAACCTAACCTAACCCAACACAACCCAACCCAACCCAACCTAACCTAACCTAACCTAACCTAACCCAACCACACCCAACCCAACCCAACCTAACCTAACCTAACCTGACCTAAGCTAACCCAACCCAACCCAACTAACCTAAACTAACCTAACCTAACCTAACCTAACCCAACCTAACCTAACCCAACCTAACCTAACCTAACATAACCTAACCCAACCCAACCTAACCTAACCTAACCAAACCTAACCTAACCTAACCTAACCTAACCTTACCTACCCTAACCTAACCTAACCCAACCTAACCACACCCAACCCCACCCAACCTAACCTAACGACGGTTGCAAGCGCTTTCACATTAGATATCGCAGTTCCCGACTTGTAATGGTGAAAAACACTGCATCTCAATAGGTGACATTGTTTAATGCGGTTTAACGACGGTTCATATCTTAACCTAACCTAACATTCGCACTTGCATCTAAAAACGCTCTATTACACTGTTTCGTTCACAATTACGATAATTGCATAACCTCACAGTTTTTCAGCAACTTATTGCAGTACAGAACGCTGTATCTCGCTAAATGACATCGTTTTTAAGGTTTCACGATGCTTGCATGCGCTTTAACGAGAATATCACAATGTAGCAGTTTCGCACTTGTAACGGTACAACACGCAGTATCTGGCTTGTTCATGCCGTTTTGTGTGCTTTCACAACATTTCACCTAACGCAGTTTTGTAGTCAAAATTAAACAACACTATCTCGTTAGATGACGTCGTTTTTGGTGGTTTCACGACGCTACCTAGCTTAAACTAACTCAACCTAACATACCCTTCGCACTTCTATCGTTAGAATACGTTTTACTAGCTACATTACAATGCTTGCTACAACATTACGACGGTTCATGCGATTTAACATGAGATATCACAGTTCCCGACTTGTAATGGTGAAAAACACTGCATCTCACTAAGTGACATTGTTTAATGCGGTTTTACGACGGTTCATATCTTAACCTAACCTAACATTCGCACTTGTATTTAAAAACGCTCTATTACACTGTTTCGTTCACAATTACGATATTTGCATAACCTCACAGTTTTTCAGCAACTTATTGCAGTACAGAACGCTGTATCTCGCTAAATGACATCGTTCTTTAAGGTTTCACGATGCTTCCATGCGCTTTAACGAGAATATCACAATATAGCAGTTTCGCACTTGTAACGGTACAACACGC
Source organism: Rhipicephalus microplus (assembly GCF_043290135.1). Taxonomy (NCBI): domain Eukaryota; kingdom Metazoa; phylum Arthropoda; class Arachnida; order Ixodida; family Ixodidae; genus Rhipicephalus; species Rhipicephalus microplus. The sequence goes on from NW_027464703.1 coordinate 410,010, forward strand.
AGTATTTGGCTTGTTCATGCCGTTTTGTGTGCTTTCACAACATTTCAGCTATCGCAGTTTCGTACTCGCAATAAAACAACACTATCTCGTTAGATGACGTCGTTTTTGGTGGTTTCACGACGCTACCTAGCTTAAACTAACATAACTCAACCTAACATAACCTTCACACTTCTATCGTTAGAAAACGTTTTACTCGGTACTTTACATTGCTTTCTACAACATTACGACGGTACCAAGCGCTTTCACATTAGATATCGCAGTTCCCGACTTCTAATGGTGAAAAACACTGCATTTCACTAAGTGACATTGTTTATTGCGGTTTTACGACGGTCCATATCTTAACCTAACCTAACCTAACTTAACCTAACTTAACCTAACCTAACTTAACCTAACCTAACCTAACCTAACCCAACACAACCCAACCCAACCTAACCTAACCTAACCTAACCTAACCCAACCACACCCAACCCAACCCAACCTAACCTAACCTAACCTGACCTAACCTAACCTAACCCAACCCAACCCAACTAACCTAAACTAACCTAACCTAACCTAACCTAACCCAACGTAACCTAACCCAACCTAACCTAACCTAACATAACCTAACCCAACCCAACCTAACCTAACCTAACCAAACCTAACCTAACCTAACCTAACCTTACCTACCCTAACCTAACGTAACCTAACCTAACCTAACCTAACGTAACCTAACCTAACCTAACCTAACGTAACGTAACCTAACCTAACCTAACCCAACCTAACCCAACCCAACCCCACCCAACCTAACCTAACGACGGTTGCAAGCGCTTTCACATTAGATATCGCAGTTCCCGACTTGTAATGGTGAAAAACACTGCATCTCAATAGGTGACATTGTTTAATGCGGTTTAACGACGGTTCATATCTTAACCTAACCTAACATTCGCACTTGCATCTAAAAACGCTCTATTACACTGTTTCGTTCACAATTACGATAATTGCATAACCTCACAGTTTTTCAGCAACTTATTGCAGTACAGAACGCTGTATCTCGCTAAATGACATCGTTTTTAAGGTTTCACGATGCTTGCATGCGCTTTAACGAGAATATCACAATGTAGCAGTTTCGCACTTTTAACGGTACAACACGCAGTACTTGGCTTGTTCATGCCGTTTTGTGTGCTTTCACATTTCACCTATTGCAGTTTCGTATATGCAATAAAACAACACTATCTCGTTAGATGACGTCGTTTTTGGTGGTTTCACGACGCTACCTAGCTTAAACTAACATAACTCAACCTAACATAACCTTCACACTTCTATCGTTAGAAAATGTTTTACTCGCTACTTTACAATGCTTGCTACAACATTACGACGGTTCATGCGATTTAACATGAGATATCACAGTTCCCGACTTGTAATGGTGAAAAACACTGGATCTCACAAAGTGACATTGTTTAATGCGGTTTTACGACGGTTCATATCTTAACCTAACCTAACATTCGCACTTGTATTTAAAAACGCTCTATTACACTGTTTCGTTCACAATTACGATATTTGCATAACCTCACAGTTTTTCAGCAACTTATTGCAGTACAGAACGCTGTATCTCGCTAAATGACATCGTTCTTTAAGGTTTCAAATTGCTTGCATGCGCTTTAACGAGAATATCACAACATAGCAGTTTCGCACTTGTAACGGTACAACACGCAGTATTTGGCTTGTTCATGCCGTTTTGTGTGCTTTCACAACATTTCACCTATCGCAGTTTCGTACTTGCAATAAAACAACACTATCTCGTTAGATGACGTCGTTTTTGGTGGTTTCACGACGCTACCTAGCTTAACCTAACATAACTCAACCTAACATAACCTTCGCACTTCTATCATTAGAAAACGTTTTACTCGGTACTTTACATTGCTTTCTACAACATTACGACGGTATCAAGCGCTTTCACATTAGATAACGCAGTTCCCGACTTCTAATGGTGAAAAACACTGCATGTCACTAAGTGACATTGTTTATTGCGGTTTTACGACGGTTCATATCTTAACCTAACCTAACCTTACCTAACCTAACTTAACCTAACTTAACCTAACCTAACTTAACCTAACCTAACCTAACCTAACCTAACCTAACCCAACCCAACCCAACCTAACCTAACCTAACCTAACCTAACCCAACCACACCCAACCCAACCACACCTAACCTAACCTAACCTGACCTAACCTAACCTAACCTAACCCAACCCAACCCAACCTAACCTAAACTAACCTAACCTAACCTAACCTAACCTAACCTAACACAACCCAACCCAACCTAACCTAACCTAACCTAACCCAACCTAACCTAACCCAACCTAACCTAACCTAACCCAACCCAACCCAACCCAACCCAACCCAACCTAACCTAACCTAACCTAACCAAACCTAACCTAACCTAACCTAACCTAACCTTACCTAACCTAACCTAACCTAACCTAACGTAACCTAACCTAACCTAACCTAACGACGGTTGCAAGCGCTTTCACATTAGATATCGCAGTTCCCGACTTGTAATGGTGAAAAACACTGCATCTCACTAAGTGACATTGTTTAATGCGGTTTTACGACGGTTCATATCTTAACCTAACCTAACATTCGCACTTGTATTTAAAAACGCTCTATTACACTGTTTCGTTCACAATTACGATATTTGCATAACCTCACAGTTTTTCAGCAACTTATTGCAGTACAGAACGCTGTATCTCGCTAAATGACATCGTTCTTTAAGGTTTCACGATGCTTGCATGCGCTTTAACGAGAATATCACATTATAGCAGTTTCGCACTTGTAACGGTACAACACGCAGTACCTGGCTTGTTCATGCCGTTTTGTGTGCTTTCACATTTCACCTATTGCAGTTTCGTATATGCAATAAAACAACACTATCTCGTTAGATGACGTCGTTTTTGGTGGTTTCACGACGCTACCTAGCTTAAACCAACATAACTCAACCTAACATAACCTTCGCACTTCTATCATTAGAAAACGTTTTACTCGGTACTTCACATTGCTTTCTACAACATTACGACGGTATCAAGCGCTTTCACATTAGATATCGCAGTTCCCGACTTCTAATGGTGAAAAACACTGCATCTCACTAAGTGACATTTTTTATTGCGGTTTTACGACGGTTCTTAACCTAACCTAACCTATCCTTACCTAACCTAACTTAACCTAACTTAACCTAACCTAACTTAACCTAACCTAACCTAACCTAACCAAACCCAACCCAACCACACCCAACCCAACCCAACCTAACCTAACCTAACCTAACCTAACCTAACCCAACCACACCCAACCCAACCCAACCTAACCTAACCTAACCTGACCTAACCTAAAATAACCTAACCCAACCCAACCCAACCTAACCTAAACTAACCTAACCTAATCTAACCTAACACAACCCAACCAGACCTAACCTAACCTAACCTAACCTAACCTAACCTAACCCAACCTAACCTAACTTAACCCAACCTAACCTAACCCAACCTAACATAACCTAACCTAACCCAACCCAACCCAACCCAACCTAACCTAACCTAACCAAACCAAACCTAACCTAACCTAACCTAACCTAACCTTACCTAACCTAACCTAACCTAACCTAACCTAACCTAACCTAACGACGGTTGCAAGCGCTTTCACATTAGATATCGCAGTTCCCGACTTGTAATGGTGAAAAACACTGCATCTCACTAAGTGACATTGTTTAATGCGGTTTTACGACGGTTCATATCTTAACATAACCTAACATCGCATTTGTATCTAAAAACGCTCTATTACACTGTTTCGTTCACAAATACGATATTTGCACAACCTCACAGTTTTTCACCAACTCATTGCAGTACAGAACGCTGTATCTCGCTAAATGACATCGTTGTTTAAGGTTTCACGATGCTTGCATGCGCTTTAACGAGAATATCACAATATAGCAGTTTCGCACTTGTAACGGTACAACACGCAGTATTTGGCTTGTTCATGCCGTTTTGTGCTCTTTCACAACATTTCAGCTATCGCAGTTTCGTACTCGCAATAAAACAACACTATCTCGTTAGATGACGTCGTTTTTGGTGGTTTCACGACGCTACCTAGCTTAAACTAACATAACTCAACCTAACATAACCTTCACACTTCTATCGTTAGAAAACGTTTTACTCGGTACTTTACATTGCTTTCTACATTACGACGGTATCAAGCGCTTTCACATTAGATATCGCAGTTCCCGACTTCTAATGGTGAAAAACACTGCATTTCACTAAGTGACATTGTTTATTGCGGTTTTACGACGGTCCATATCTTAACCTAACCTAACCTAACTTAACCTAACTTAACCTAACCTAACTTAACCTAACCTAACCTAACCTAACACAACCCAACCCAACCCAACCTAACCTAACCTAACCTAACCTAACCCAACCACACCCAACCCAACCCAACCTAACCTAACCTAACCCAACCTAACCTAACCCAACCTAACCTAACCTAACATAACCTAACCCAACCCAACCTAACCTAACCAAACCTAACCTAACCTAACCTAACCTAACCTTACCTACCCTAACCTAACCTAACCCAACCTAACCACACCCAACCCCACCCAACCTAACCTAACGACGGTTGCAAGCGCTTTCACATTAGATATCGCAGTTCCCGACTTGTAATGGTGAAAAACACTGCATCTCAATAGGTGACATTGTTTAATGCGGTTTAACGACGGTTCATATCTTAACCTAACCTAACATTCGCACTTGCATCTAAAAACGCTCTATTACACTGTTTCGTTCACAATTACGATAATTGCATAACCTCACAGTTTTTCAGCAACTTATTGCAGTACAGAACGCTGTATCTCGCTAAATGACATCGTTTTTAAGGTTTCACGATGCTTGCATGCGCTTTAACGAGAATATCACAATGTAGCAGTTTCGCACTTGTAACGGTACAACACGCAGTATCTGGCTTGTTCATGCCGTTTTGTGTGCTTTCACAACATTTCACCTAACGCAGTTTTGTAGTCAAAATTAAACAACACTATCTCGTTAGATGACGTCGTTTTTGGTGGTTTCACGACGCTACCTAGCTTAAACTAACTCAACCTAACATACCCTTCGCACTTCTATCGTTAGAATACGTTTTACTAGCTACATTACAATGCTTGCTACAACATTACGACGGTTCATGCGATTTAACATGAGATATCACAGTTCCCGACTTGTAATGGTGAAAAACACTGCATCTCACTAAGTGACATTGTTTAATGCGGTTTTACGACGGTTCATATCTTAACCTAACCTAACATTCGCACTTGTATTTAAAAACGCTCTATTACACTGTTTCGTTCACAATTACGATATTTGCATAACCTCACAGTTTTTCAGCAACTTATTGCAGTACAGAACGCTGTATCTCGCTAAATGACATCGTTCTTTAAGGTTTCACGATGCTTCCATGCGCTTTAACGAGAATATCACAATATAGCAGTTTCGCACTTGTAACGGTACAACACGCAGTACCTGGCTTGTTCATGCCGTTTTGTGTGCTTTCACATTTCACCTATTGCAGTTTCGTATATGCAATAAAACAACACTATCTCGTTAGATGACGTCGTTTTTTGTGGTTTCACGACGCTACCTAGCTTAAACCAACATAACTCAACCTCAATAATACTCGTTGTTGGGCTAGTTGGTGCATTGCTTCAGATGAAAAACTTCCGGCCAATAAAATAACGCACACAGGAAACGAAGAAGGAGACAGGAAAGAGGCCAGACTACCAACTGTTTATTCACATATGCGTGGCTCAAGTATATATACTCATACGGTCACATGGTGAAGCTAAGTGCTCTTTAAAAAATAACCAAAAATTGCCCAAAGTAATAAACTGACTCATAATCATTCAAAGCTTTTTTCGCTCTACTAATCGCTACAGATTACAAACAAGATTCTAGGAACGTGTTTTCCTTCCTGCGCAGTGTCACGGAGCTATCGCTGCAGCATGCTTCACCACTCTTTGCAATATGAAAAGCTTCCAAAATTTCCCGTGCCAATTTTTCATGGCTTTTGCCTAAAATCTTGATTTCGTTCAGCAGTGGCTTACAATTGCACTGTTTACAATGAAGGGCTAGATTGGAGCCTGTGCCTTTCTCAAGTGATTTGAAATGTTCCCAGGCCCTAAAATTCACACAACGCCCTGTTTGGCCTATGTATAACATCCCGCACGTCAATGGAATTGCATACACCACGCCAACAACACACTTCACAAAAACCTTCCCATGCTTCGCCTCACACTGAAACTTCTTCTTTTTCCCGATGCGTGCACACAAACCACCCAATTTCCTTGGTGCGGAAAATACCACGGACACTCCAAACCTGAACGCCACTTTTTTCAAGCCATGCGCTACACGGTGCGTATAGGGCAACACCTGTGGTATCCTCTGCTCTGGACCTGTCTGTTTGGTTTTCTTTTTTCCTTTCATTTTTTGTAGTAACGTTTCAGCAACAGCTGACAAAACAGAACTGGGAAAGCCAGCGTTTTTTAGTCTCTCTATCTGGGCGGTGAAGCTCGTCTCAAGCATGTGCTCACATGACTTTGTCAGGGCAGATTCAAGGCAAAGAGAACCGATGGCCCTCTTTACCGTTTTAGAGTGTGAAGAGTTATACGGTAACAGCTCTTTCTTTGCTCTTGGCGAATACATCCAACACACGTTTCCATCACAACATCTAATGTTTATGTCTAAAAATTGGAGGCTATTGTTCAGCGGCACCTCATGCGTAAAACTCAGGCCTTTCCCTAGGTTTTTAAAATAGCATAATACGCTTTGTACGGTGTTGTCATAAGTCAGATTAAAATCAGCTGCTAAAACTACCAAAAAGTCATCCACGTATCTAAAAATTTGCAGGACAGTGCCTTTGTCAAACGTGGATTCTAAATCCCGGTCAATGGAAGATAAAAAAATATTACACAGCACAGGGGCAACGCAAGATCCAATGCATATCCCTTTCTTTTGAACAAACAAGCCTGAGTCAAAGGAAACAACCGTCGCCCGAAGGTAAAACTCGAGGAGCGACATAAACTTGTCCACACTAATGCCCACAGAATTCTGAAATGCAACAGTTCCATTACACTCAATGCACTCTCGGACAGACTTAAACAGCTCTGTATGCGGTACAGAGTAGAACAAATCCTCGACATCAATAGAAAATAAAAAACCTATTTCCTTCTGCTTCTTTTTTAGAAAAGCAATGACATCTGTCGAATTCTTTGTTAAGAATGGGTCCCGCAACTCGAGCCCCCGCAAGTGGTCAAATAAAAAAGAGCTAACTTGTTGTAACCAAGTACCGCGTTCACTAACGATACACCTGAATGGCATGTGTGGCTTGTGTGTCTTCACCACGAAGAATACGTCCAGAGTTCCTTTCTTGCATTTCCTGATGTCACTGGCTAACCTAGGAAGCTGCATCCCGTTGCACATAGCTATCGCTTTAGTCTTCACTCTGCAAGTTTTGCTGCTCACCTGTACAAAGTTCTTCGATAAAGCTTCAGTGGCCTTTTCCTTGTACATTGTCGCAGACATCACCACGAATCCGCCTTCTTTATCTCCTTGTAGTAGTCGAAGGTTGTTCCTTTCAAAGTAGGAGACGACATGCCGTGTGCTGTCTTTTGGTAGAAGGTCCCTTTTCCGCGCAGTTTTCATGATGCTGTCAACACCGTCCAACAGACACCGCTCACTGTCATCTCCAGCTTTATAAGCCAACTTCCTGTTTAACGCGAGTAGATCGTGCGCTTGGATCGTAGGCGGCACGCTGTACTTCGGGCCTTTCTGCAAAACGGCAGCAACACCCTCGGGAACAGACGCTCCGTCCAGGAGACCAAGACTGCAAGGTTTCGTGGTCGCCTTTCTAGCCTTCCTCGGCAAGAACGGAAGGATTCCTTGCCACAGGAACTCGGTGTTCTGTGTTGCTATTCGCCTGAAGGTCCTCATTTTTTCTTCAACAATCCATGCCGCGTCGCTAGCACAGCACAGCACCCGAATCCAATCGTAGAGTAGTCTAACCTGCCTCCATAATTCAGACTTCATGATCCGGCAGATACGCTTAACGTGTCCACTAGACGGTGTAGCCATTCCGAAAAAGGCCACGATTTCTGGTGGCACCAGACCATTTCGTAGGTAATAGGAGTAACACCTTGCACGGCATATAGCTGTGGCAATTTGACCGATGAGGACGTGTACTTGAGCACCCTGAAGATAGGAACATTGAAAAGGGCCCACTGTATGAGAAAGATATTTCAATAATACTCGTTGTTGGGCTAGTTGGTGCATTGCTTCAGATGAAAAACTTCCGGCCAATAAAATAACGCACACAGGAAACGAAGAAGGAGACAGGAAAGAGGCCAGACTACCAACTGTTTATTCACATATGCGTGGCTCAAGTATATATACTCATACGGTCACATGGTGAAGCTAAGTGCTCTTTAAAAAATAACCAAAAATTGCCCAAAGTAATAAACTGACTCATAATCATTCAAAGCTTTTTTCGCTCTACTAATCGCTACAGATTACAAACAAGATTCTAGGAACGTGTTTTCCTTCCTGCGCAGTGTCACGGAGCTATCGCTGCAGCATGCTTCACCACTCTTTGCAATATGAAAAGCTTCCAAAATTTCCCGTGCCAATTTTTCATGGCTTTTGCCTAAAATCTTGATTTCGTTCAGCAGTGGCTTACAATTGCACTGTTTACAATGAAGGGCTAGATTGGAGCCTGTGCCTTTCTCAAGTGATTTGAAATGTTCCCAGGCCCTAAAATTCACACAACGCCCTGTTTGGCCTATGTATAACATCCCGCACGTCAATGGAATTGCATACACCACGCCAACAACACACTTCACAAAAACCTTCCCATGCTTCGCCTCACACTGAAACTTCTTCTTTTTCCCGATGCGTGCACACAAACCACCCAATTTCCTTGGTGCGGAAAATACCACGGACACTCCAAACCTGAACGCCACTTTTTTCAAGCCATGCGCTACACGGTGCGTATAGGGCAACACCTGTGGTATCCTCTGCTCTGGACCTGTCTGTTTGGTTTTCTTTTTTCCTTTCATTTTTTGTAGTAACGTTTCAGCAACAGCTGACAAAACAGAACTGGGAAAGCCAGCGTTTTTTAGTCTCTCTATCTGGGCGGTGAAGCTCGTCTCAAGCATGTGCTCACATGACTTTGTCAGGGCAGATTCAAGGCAAAGAGAACCGATGGCCCTCTTTACCGTTTTAGAGTGTGAAGAGTTATACGGTAACAGCTCTTTCTTTGCTCTTGGCGAATACATCCAACACACGTTTCCATCACAACATCTAATGTTTATGTCTAAAAAAAAAATTGGGTGGTTTGTGTGCACGCATCGGGAAAAAGAAGAAGTTTCAGTGTGAGGCGAAGCATGGGAAGGTTTTTGTGAAGTGTGTTGTTGGCGTGGTGTATGCAATTCCATTGACGTGCGGGATGTTATACATAGGCCAAACAGGGCGTTGTGTGAATTTTAGGGCCTGGGAACATTTCAAATCACTTGAGAAAGGCACAGGCTCCAATCTAGCCCTTCATTGTAAACAGTGCAATTGTAAGCCACTGCTGAACGAAATCAAGATTTTAGGCAAAAGCCATGAAAAATTGGCACGGGAAATTTTGGAAGCTTTTCATATTGCAAAGAGTGGTGAAGCATGCTGCAGCGATAGCTCCGTGACACTGCGCAGGAAGGAAAACACGTTCCTAGAATCTTGTTTGTAATCTGTAGCGATTAGTAGAGCGAAAAAAGCTTTGAATGATTATGAGTCAGTTTATTACTTTGGGCAATTTTTGGTTATTTTTTAAAGAGCACTTAGCTTCACCATGTGACCGTATGAGTATATATACTTGAGCCACGCATATGTGAATAAACAGTTGGTAGTCTGGCCTCTTTCCTGTCTCCTTCTTCGTTTCCTGTGTGCGTTATTTTATTGGCCGGAAGTTTTTCATCTGAAATAACTCAACCTAACATAACCTTCGCACTTCTATCATTAGAAAACGTTTTACTCGGTACTTTACATTGCTTTCTACAACGTTACGACGGTATCAAGCGCTTTCACATTAGATATCGCAGTTCCCGACTTCTAATGGTGAAAAACACTGCATCTCACTAAGTGACATTTTTTATTGCGGTTTTACGACGGTTCTTAACCTAACCTAACCTATCCTTACCTAACCTAACTTAACCTAACTTAACCTAACCTAACTTAACCTAACCTAACCTAACCTAACCAAACCCAACCCAACCCAACCCAACCCAACCCAACCTAACCTAACCTAACCTAACCCAACCACACCCAACCCAACCCAACCTAACCTAACCTAACCTGACCTAACCTAAAATAACCTAACCCAACCCAACCCAACCTAACCTTAACTAACCTAACCTAATCTAACCTAACACAACCCAACCAGACCTAACCTAACCTAACCTAACCTAACCCAACCCAACCTAACCTAACTTAACCCAACCTAACCTAACCCAACCTAACATAACCTAACCTAACCCAACCCAACCCAACCCAACCTAACCTAACCTAACCAAACCAAACCTAACCTAACCTAACCTAACCTAACCTTACCTTACCTTACCTAACCTAACCTAACCTAACGTAACCTAACCTAACCTAACCTAACCTAACCTAACGACGGTTGCAAGCGCTTTCACATTAGATATCGCAGTTCCCGACTTGTAATGGTGAAAAACACTGCATCTCACTAAGTGACATTGTTTAATGCGGTTTTACGACGGTTCATATCTTAACATAACCTAACATTGCATTTGTATCTAAAAACGCTCTATTACACTGTTTCGTTCACAAATACGATATTTGCACAACCTCACAGTTTTTCACCAACTTATTGCAGTACAGAACGCTGTATCTCGCTAAATGACATCGTTGTTTAAGGTTTCACGATGCTTGCATGTGCTTTAACGAGAATATCACAATATAGCAGTTTCGCACTTGTAACGGTACAACACGCAGTATTTGGCTTGTTCATGCCGTTTTGTGTGCTTTCACAACATTTCAGCTATCGCAGTTTCGTACTCGCAATAAAACAACACTATCTCGTTAGATGACGTCGTTTTTGGTGGTTTCACGACGCTACCTAGCTTAAACTAACATAACTCAACCTAACATAACCTTCACACTTCTATCGTTAGAAAACGTTTTACTCGGTACTTTACATTGCTTTCTACAACATTACGACGGTACCAAGCGCTTTCACATTAGATATCGCAGTTCCCGACTTCTAATGGTGAAAAACACTGCATTTCACTAAGTGACATTGTTTATTGCGGTTTTACGACGGTCCATATCTTAACCTAACCTAACCTAACTTAACCTAACTTAACCTAACCTAACTTAACCTAACCTAACCTAACCTAACCCAACACAACCCAACCCAACCTAACCTAACCTAACCTAACCTAACCCAACCACACCCAACCCAACCCAACCTAACCTAACCTAACCTGACCTAACCTAACCTAACCCAACCCAACCCAACTAACCTAAACTAACCTAACCTAACCTAACCTAACCCAACGTAACCTAACCCAACCTAACCTAACCTAACATAACCTAACCCAACCCAACCTAACCTAACCTAACCAAACCTAACCTAACCTAACCTAACCTTACCTACCCTAACCTAACGTAACCTAACCTAACCTAACCTAACCTAACGTAACCTAACCTAACCTAACCTAACGTAACGTAACCTAACCTAACCTAACCCAACCTAACCCAACCCAACCCCACCCAACCTAACCTAACGACGGTTGCAAGCGCTTTCACATTAGATATCGCAGTTCCCGACTTGTAATGGTGAAAAACACTGCATCTCACTAAGTGACATTGTTTAATGCGGTTTTACGACGGTTCATATCTTAACCTAACCTAACATTCGCACTTGTATTTAAAAACGCTCTATTACACTGTTTCGTTCACAATTACGATATTTGCATAACCTCACAGTTTTTCAGCAACTTATTGCAGTACAGAACGCTGTATCTTGCTAAATGACTACGTTCTTTAAGGTTTCACGATGCTTGCATGCGCTTTAACGAGAATATCACAATATAGCAGTTTCGCACTTTTAACGGTACAACACGCAGTACCTGGCTTGTTCATGCCGTTTTGTGTGCTTTCACATTTCACCTATTGCAGTTTCGTATATGCAATAAAACAACACTATCTCGTTAGATGACGTCGTTTTTGGTGGTTTCACGACGCTACCTAGCTTAAAATAACATAACTCAACCTAACATAACCTTCACACTTCTATCGTTAGAAAATGTTTTACTCGCTACTTTACAATGCTCTCTACAACACTATGACGGTTTCATGCGCTTTCACATTAGATATCGCAGTTCCCGACTTGTAATGGTGAAAAACACTGCATCTCAATAGGTGACATTGTTTAATGCGGTTTAACGACGGTTCATATCTTAACCTAACCTAACATTCGCACTTGCATCTAAAAACGCTCTATTACACTGTTTCGTTCACAATTACGATAATTGCATAACCTCACAGTTTTTCAGCAACTTATTGCAGTACAGAACGCTGTATCTCGCTAAATGACATCGTTTTTAAGGTTTCACGATGCTTGCATGCGCTTTAACGAGAATATCACAATGTAGCAGTTTCGCACTTTTAACGGTACAACACGCAGTACTTGGCTTGTTCATGCCGTTTTGTGTGCTTTCACATTTCACCTATTGCAGTTTCGTATATGCAAAAAAACAACACTATCTCGTTAGATGACGTCGTTTTTGGTGGTTTCACGACGCTACCTAGCTTAAACTAACATAACTCAACCTAACATAACCTTCACACTTCTATCGTTAGAAAATGTTTTACTCGCTACTTTACAATGCTTGCTACAACATTACGACGGTTCATGCGATTTAACATGAGATATCACAGTTCCCGACTTGTAATGGTGAAAAACACTGGATCTCACAAAGTGACATTGTTTATTGTGGTTTTACGATGGTTCATATCTTAGCCTAACCTAACATTCGCACTTGTATCTCGAAACGCTCAATTACCCTGTTTCGTTCACAATTACGATATTTGCATGACCTCACAGTTTTTCGCCAACTTTTTACAGTACAGAACGCTGTATCTCGCTAAATGACATCATTATTTAAGGTTTCAAATTGCTTGCATGCGCTTTAACGAGAATATCACAACATAGCAGTTTCGCACTTGTAACGGTACAACACGCAGTATTTGGCTTGTTCATGCCGTTTTGTGTGCTTTCACAACATTTCACCTATCGCAGTTTCGTACTTGCAATAAAACAACACTATCTCGTTAGATGACGTCGTTTTTGGTGGTTTCACGACGCTACCTAGCTTAACCTAACATAACTCAACCTAACATAACCTTCGCACTTCTATCATTAGAAAACGTTTTACTCGGTACTTTACATTGCTTTCTACAACATTACGACGGTATCAAGCGCTTTCACATTAGATAACGCAGTTCCCGACTTCTAATGGTGAAAAACACTGCATGTCACTAAGTGACATTGTTTATTGCGGTTTTACGACGGTTCATATCTTAACCTAACCTAACCTTACCTAACCTAACTTAACCTAACTTAACCTAACCTAACTTAACCTAACCTAACCTAACCTAACCTAACCTAACCCAACCCAACCCAACCTAACCTAACCTAACCTAACCTAACCCAACCACACCCAACCCAACCACACCTAACCTAACCTAACCTGACCTAACCTAACCTAACCTAACCCAACCCAACCCAACCTAACCTAAACTAACCTAACCTAACCTAACCTAACCTAACACAACCCAACCCAACCTAACCTAACCTAACCTAACCCAACCTAACCTAACCCAACCTAACCTAACCTAACATAACCTAACCTAACCCAACCCAACCCAACCCAACCTAACCTAACCTAACCTAATCAAACCTAACCTAACCTAACCTAACCTAACCTTACCTAACCTAACCTAACCTAACGTAACCTAACCTAACCTAACCTAACGTAACCTAACCTAACCTAACGTAACGTAACCTAACCTAACCTAACCCAACCTAACCCAACCCAACCCAACCTAACCTAATCCAACCCAAACCAACCTAACCTAACGTAACCTAACCTAACGACGGTTGCAAGCGCTTTCACATTAGATATCGCAGTTCCCGACTTGTAATGGTGAAAAACACTGCATCTCACTAAGTGACATTTTTTAATGCGGTTTTACGACGGTTCATATCTTAACATAACCTAACATCGCACTTGTAAATTAAAAACGCTCTATTACAATGTTTCGTGCACAAATACGATATTTGCATAACCTCACAGTTTTTCACCAACTTATTGCAGTACAGAACGCTGTATCTCGCTAAATGACATTGTTCTTTAAGGTTTCACGATGCTTGCATGCGCTTTAACGAGATTATCACAATATAGCAGTTTCGCACTTGTAACGGTACAACACGCAGTACCTGGCTAGTGCATGCCGTTTTGTGTCCTTTCACAATATTTTACCTATTGCTGTTTCGTAGTCGCAATAAAACACCACTATCTCATAAGATGACGTCGTTTCTGGTGGTTTCACGACGCTACCTAGCTTAAACTAACTCAACCTAACATAACCTTCGCACTTCTATCGTTAGAAAACGTTTTACTCGCTACTTTACAATGCTTTCTACAACAATTCGACGTTTTCATGTGATTTAACATAAGATATCGCAGTTCCCGACTTGTAAATGTTGAAAAACACTGCATCTCACTAAGTGACATTGTTTAATGCGGTTTTACGACGGTTCATATCTTAACCTAACCTAACATTCGCACTTGTATCTCAAAACGCTCAATTACACTGTTTCGTTCACAATTACGAAATTTGCATGACCTCACAGTTTTTTACCAACTTAAAAAGTACAGAACGCTGTATCTCGCTAAATGACATCATTCTTTAAGGTTTCACAATGCTTGCATGCGCTTTAACGAGAATATCACAACATAGCAGTTTCGCACTTGTAACGGTACAACACGCAGTATTTGGCTTGTTCATGCCGTTTTGTGTGCTTTCACAACATTTCACCTATCGCAGTTTCGTACTTGCAATAAAACAACACTATCTCGTTATAATGACGTCGTTTTTGGTGGTTTCACGACGCTACCTAGCTTAAACTAACATAACTCAACCTAACATAACCTTCGCACTTCTATCGTTAGAAAACGTTTTACTCGCTACTTTACAATGCTTTCTACAACATTACGACGGTTTCATGCGATTTAACATAAGATATCGCAGTTCCCGACTTGTAATGGTGAAAAACACTGCATCTCACTAAGTGACATTGTTTATTGCGGTTTTACGACGGTTCATATCTTAACCTAACTTAACCTAACCTAACCTAACCTAACCTAACCCAACCCAACCCAACCCAACCCAACCTAACCTAACCCAACCAAAACCAACCTAACCTAAACTAACCTAACCTAACCTAACCTAACACAACTCAACCCAACCTAACCTAACCTAACCCAACCCAACCCAACCCAACCTAACCTAACCAAAACTAACCTGACCTAACATAACCTAACCTTACCTAACCTAACCTAACCTTACCTAACGTAACCTAACCTAACCTAACGTAACCTAACCTAACCTAACGTAACCTAACCTAACCTAACCCAACCTAACCCAACCCAACCCAAACCAACCTAACCTAATCCAACCCAAACCAACCTAACCTAACCTAACCTAACCTAACCTAACGACGGTTGCAAGCGCTTTCACATTAGATCTCGCAGTTTCCGACTTGGTGAAAAACACTGCATCTCACTAAGTGACATTGTTTAATGCGGTTTTACGACGGTTCATATCTTAACATAACCTAACATCGCATTTGTATCTAAAAACGCTCTATTACACTGTTTCGTTCACAAATACGATATTTGCACAACCTCACAGTTTTTCACCAACTTATTGCAGTACAGAACGCTGTATCTCGCTAAATGACATCGTTGTTTAAGGTTTCACGATGCTTGCATGCGCTTTAACGAGAATATCACAATATAGCAGTTTCGCACTTGTAACGGTACAACACGCAGTATTTGGCTTGTTCATGCCGTTTTGTGCTCTTTCACAACATTTCAGCTATCGCAGTTTCGTACTCGCAATAAAACAACACTATCTCGTTAGATGACGTCGTTTTTGGTGGTTTCACGACGCTACCTAGCTTAAACTAACATAACTCAACCTAACATAACCTTCACACTTCTATCGTTAGAAAACGTTTTACTCGGTACTTTACATTGCTTTCTACAACATTACGACGGTATCAAGCGCTTTCACATTAGATATCGCAGTTCCCGACTTCTAATGGTGAAAAACACTGCATTTCACTAAGTGACATTGTTTATTGCGGTTTTACGACGGTCCATATCTTAACCTAACCTAACCTAACTTAACCTAACTTAACCTAACCTAACTTAACCTAACCTAACCTAACCTAACCTAACCCAACACAACCCAACCCAACCCAACCTAACCTAACCTAACCTAACCTAACCCAACCACACCCAACCCAACCCAACCTAACCTAACCTAACCTGACCTAAGCTAACCCAACCCAACCCAACTAACCTAAACTAACCTAACCTAACCTAACCTAACCCAACCTAACCTAACCCAACCTAACCTAACCTAACATAACCTAACCCAACCCAACCTAACCTAACCTAACCAAACCTAACCTAACCTAACCTAACCTAACCTTACCTACCCTAACCTAACCTAACCCAACCTAACCCAACCCAACCCCACCCAACCTAACCTAACGACGGTTGCAAGCGCTTTCACATTAGATATCGCAGTTCCCGACTTGTAATGGTGAAAAACACTGCATCTCAATAGGTGACATTGTTTAATGCGGTTTAACGACGGTTCATATCTTAACCTAACCTAACATTCGCACTTGCATCTAAAAACGCTCTATTACACTGTTTCGTTCACAATTACGATAATTGCATAACCTCACAGTTTTTCAGCAACTTATTGCAGTACAGAACGCTGTATCTCGCTAAATGACATCGTTTTTAAGGTTTCACGATGCTTGCATGCGCTTTAACGAGAATATCACAATGTAGCAGTTTCGCACTTGTAACGGTACAACACGCAGTATCTGGCTTGTTCATGCCGTTTTGTGTGCTTTCACAACATTTCACCTAACGCAGTTTTGTAGTCAAAATTAAACAACACTATCTCGTTAGATGACGTCGTTTTTGGTGGTTTCACGACGCTACCTAGCTTAAACTAACTCAACCTAACATACCCTTCGCACTTCTATCGTTAGAATACGTTTTACTAGCTACATTACAATGCTTGCTACAACATTACGACGGTTCATGCGATTTAACATGAGATATCACAGTTCCCGACTTGTAATGGTGAAAAACACTGCATCTCACTAAGTGACATTGTTTAATGCGGTTTTACGACGGTTCATATCTTAACCTAACCTAACATTCGCACTTGTATTTACAAACGCTCTATTACACTGTTTCGTTCACAATTACGATATTTGCATAACCTCACAGTTTTTCAGCAACTTATTGCAGTACAGAACGCTGTATCTCGCTAAATGACATCGTTCTTTAAGGTTTCACGATGCTTCCATGCGCTTTAACGAGAATATCACAATATAGCAGTTTCGCACTTGTAACGGTACAACACGCAGTACCTGGCTTGTTCATGCCGTTTTGTGTGCTTTCACATTTCACCTATTGCAGTTTCGTATATGCAATAAAACAACACTATCTCGTTAGATGACGTCGTTTTTTGTGGTTTCACGATGCTACCTAGCTTAAACCAACATAACTCAACCTAACATAACCTTCGCACTTCTATCATTAGAAAACGTTTTACTCGGTACTTTACATTGCTTTCTACAACGTTACGACGGTATCAAGCGCTTTCACATTAGATATCGCAGTTCCCGACTTCTAATGGTGAAAAACACTGCATCTCACTAAGTGACATTTTTTATTGCGGTTTTACGACGGTTCTTAACCTAACCTAACCTATCCTTACCTAACCTAACTTAACCTAACTTAACCTAACCTAACTTAACCTAACCTAACCTAACCTAACCAAACCCAACCCAACCCAACCCAACCCAACCCAACCTAACCTAACCTAACCTAACCCAACCACACCCAACCCAACCCAACCTAACCTAACCTAACCTGACCTAACCTAAAATAACCTAACCCAACCCAACCCAACCTAACCTTAACTAACCTAACCTAATCTAACCTAACACAACCCAACCAGACCTAACCTAACCTAACCTAACCTAACCCAACCCAACCTAACCTAACTTAACCCAACCTAACCTAACCCAACCTAACATAACCTAACCTAACCCAACCCAACCCAACCCAACCTAACCTAACCTAACCAAACCAAACCTAACCTAACCTAACCTAACCTAACCTTACCTTACCTTACCTAACCTAACCTAACCTAACGTAACCTAACCTAACCTAACCTAACCTAACCTAACGACGGTTGCAAGCGCTTTCACATTAGATATCGCAGTTCCCGACTTGTAATGGTGAAAAGCACTGCATCTCACTAAGTGACATTGTTTAATGCGGTTTTACGACGGTTCATATCTTAACATAACCTAACATCGCATTTGTATCTAAAAACGCTCTATTACACTGTTTCGTTCACAAATACGATATTTGCACAACCTCACAGTTTTTCACCAACTTATTGCAGTACAGAACGCTGTATCTCGCTAAATGACATCGTTGTTTAAGGTTTCACGATGCTTGCATGCGCTTTAACGAGAATATCACAATATAGCAGTTTCGCACTTGTAACGGTACAACACGCAGTATTTGGCTTGTTCATGCCGTTTTGTGTGCTTTCACAACATTTCAGCTATCGCAGTTTCGTACTCGCAATAAAACAACACTATCTCGTTAGATGACGTCGTTTTTGGTGGTTTCACGACGCTACCTAGCTTAAACTAACATAACTCAACCTAACATAACCTTCACACTTCTATCGTTAGAAAACGTTTTACTCGGTACTTTACATTGCTTTCTACAACATTACGACGGTATCAAGCGCTTTCACATTAGATATCGCAGTTCCCGACTTCTAATGGTGAAAAACACTGCATTTCACTAAGTGACATTGTTTATTGCGGTTTTACGACGGTCCATATCTTAACCTAACCTAACCTAACTTAACCTAACTTAACCTAACCTAACTTAACCTAACCTAACCTAACCTAACCTAACACAACCCAACCCAACCTAACCTAACCTAACCTAACCTAACCCAACCACACCCAACCCAACCCAACCTAACCTAACCTAACCTGACCTAACCTAACCTAACCCAACCCAACCCAACTAACCTAAACTAACCTAACCTAACCTAACCTAACCCAACCTAACCTAACCCAACCTAACCTAACCTAACATAACCTAACCCAACCCAACCTAACCTAACCTAACCAAACCTAACCTAACCTAACCTAACCTTACCTACCCTAACCTAACGTAACCTAACCTAACCTAACCTAACGTAACCTAACCTAACCTAACCTAACGTAACGTAACCTAACCTAACCTAACCCAACCTAACCCAACCCAACCCCACCCAACCTAACCTAACGACGGTTGCAAGCGCTTTCACATTAGATATCGCAGTTCCCGACTTGTAATGGTGAAAAACACTGCATCTCACTAAGTGACATTGTTTAATGCGGTTTTACGACGGTTCATATCTTAACCTAACCTAACATTCGCACTTGTATTTAAAAACGCTCTATTACACTGTTTCGTTCACAATTACGATATTTGCATAACCTCACAGTTTTTCAGCAACTTATTGCAGTACAGAACGCTCTATCTTGCTAAATGACTACGTTCTTTAAGGTTTCACGATGCTTGCATGCGCTTTAACGAGAATATCACAATATAGCAGTTTCGCAGTTTTAACGGTACAACACGCAGTACCTGGCTTGTTCATGCCGTTTTGTGTGCTTTCACATTTCACCTATTGCAGTTTCGTATATGCAATAAAACAACACTATCTCGTTAGATGACGTCGTTTTTGGTGGTTTCACGACGCTACCTAGCTTAAAATAACATAACTCAACCTAACATAACCTTCACACTTCTATCGTTAGAAAATGTTTTACTCGCTACTTTACAATGCTCTCTACAACACTATGACGGTTTCATGCGCTTTCACATTAGATATCGCAGTTCCCGACTTGTAATGGTGAAAAACACTGCATCTCAATAGGTGACATTGTTTAATGCGGTTTAACGACGGTTCATATCTTAACCTAACCTAACATTCGCACTTGCATCTAAAAACGCTCTATTACACTGTTGCGTTCACAATTACGATAATTGCATAACCTCACAGTTTTTCAGCAACTTATTGCAGTACAGAACGCTGTATCTCGCTAAATGACATCGTTTTTAAGGTTTCACGATGCTTGCATGCGCTTTAACGAGAATATCACAATGTAGCAGTTTCGCACTTTTAACGGTACAACACGCAGTACTTGGCTTGTTCATGCCGTTTTGTGTGCTTTCACATTTCACCTATTGCAGTTTCGTATATGCAATAAAACAACACTATCTCGTTAGATGACGTCGTTTTTGGTGGTTTCACGACGCTACCTAGCTTAAACTAACATAACTCAACCTAACATAACCTTCACACTTCTATCGTTAGAAAATGTTTTACTCGCTACTTTACAATGCTTGCTACAACATTACGACGGTTCATGCGATTTAACATGAGATATCACAGTTCCCGACTTGTAATGGTGAAAAACACTGGATCTCACTAAGTGACATTGTTTATTGTGGTTTTACGATGGTTCATATCTTAGCCTAACCTAACATTCGCACTTGTATCTCGAAACGCTCAATTACCCTGTTTCGTTCACAATTACGATATTTGCATGACCTCACAGTTTTTCGCCAACTTTTTACAGTACAGAACGCTGTATCTCGCTAAATGACATCATTATTTAAGGTTTCAAATTGCTTGCATGCGCTTTAACGAGAATATCACAACATAGCAGTTTCGCACTTGTAACGGTACAACACGCAGTATTTGGCTTGTTCATGCCGTTTTGTGTGCTTTCACAACATTTCACCTATCGCAGTTTCGTACTTGCAATAAAACAACACTATCTCGTTAGATGACGTCGTTTTTGGTGGTTTCACGACGCTACCTAGCTTAACCTAACATAACTCAACCTAACATAACCTTCGCACTTCTATCATTAGAAAACGTTTTACTCGGTACTTTACATTGCTTTCTACAACATTACGACGGTATCAAGCGCTTTCACATTAGATAACGCAGTTCCCGACTTCTAATGGTGAAAAACACTGCATGTCACTAAGTGACATTGTTTATTGCGGTTTTACGACGGTTCATATCTTAACCTAACCTAACCTTACCTAACCTAACTTAACCTAACTTAACCTAACCTAACTTAACCTAACCTAACTTAACCTAACCTAACCTAACCTAACCTAACCTAACCCAACCCAACCTAACCTAACCTAACCTAACCTAACCCAACCACACCCAACCCAACCACACCTAACCTAACCTAACCTGACCTAACCTAACCTAACCTAACCCAACCCAACCCAACCTAACCTAAACTAACCTAACCTAACCTAACCTAACCTAACCTAACACAACCCAACCCAACCTAACCTAACCTAACCTAACCCAACCTAACCTAACCCAACCTAACCTAACCTAACATAACCTAACCTAACCCAACCCAACCCAACCCAACCTAACCTAACCTAACCTAACCAAACCTAACCTAACCTAACCTAACCTAACCTTACCTAACCTAACCTAACCTAACGTAACCTAACCTAACCTAACGTAACGTAACCTAACCTAACCTAACCCAACCTAACCCAACCCAACCCAACCTAACCTAATCCAACCCAAACCAACCTAACCTAACGTAACCTAACCTAACGACGGTTGCAAGCGCTTTCACATTAGATATCGCAGTTCCCGACTTGTAATGGTGAAAAACACTGCATCTCACTAAGTGACATTTTTTAATGCGGTTTTACGACGGTTCATATCTTAACATAACCTAACATCGCACTTGTAAATTAAAAACGCTCTATTACAATGTTTCGTGCACAAATACGATATTTGCATAACCTCACAGTTTTTCACCAACTTATTGCAGTACAGAACGCTGTATCTCGCTAAATGACATTGTTCTTTAAGGTTTCACGATGCTTGCATGCGCTTTAACGAGAATATCACAATATAGCAGTTTCGCACTTGTAACGGTACAACACGCAGTACCTGGCTAGTGCATGCCGTTTTGTGTCCTTTCACAATATTTTACCTATTGCTGTTTCGTAGTCGCAATAAAACACCACTATCTCATAAGATGACGTCGTTTCTGGTGGTTTCACGACGCTACCTAGCTTAAACTAACTCAACCTAACATAACCTTCGCACTTCTATCGTTAGAAAACGTTTTACTCGCTACTTTACAATGCTTTCTACAACAATTCGACGTTTTAATGTGATTTAACATAAGATATCGCAGTTCCCGACTTGTAATGTTGAAAAACACTGCATCTCACTAAGTGACATTGTTTAATGCGGTTTTACGACGGTTCATATCTTAACCTAACCTAACATTCGCACTTGTATCTCAAAACGCTCAATTACACTGTTTCGTTCACAATTACGAAATTTGCATGACCTCACAGTTTTTTACCAACTTAAAAAGTACAGAACGCTGTATCTCGCTAAATGACATCATTCTTTAAGGTTTCACAATGCTTGCATGCGCTTTAACGAGAATATCACAACATAGCAGTTTCGCACTTGTAACGGTACAACACGCAGTATTTGGCTTGTTCATGCCGTTTTGTGTGCTTTCACAACATTTCACCTATCGCAGTTTCGTACTTGCAATAAAACAACACTATCTCGTTATAATGACGTCGTTTTTGGTGGTTTCACGACGCTACCTAGCTTAAACTAACATAACTCAACCTAACATAACCTTCGCACTTCTATCGTTAGAAAACGTTTTACTCGCTACTTTACAATGCTTTCTACAACATTACGACGGTTTCATGCGATTTAACATAAGATATCGCAGTTCCCGACTTGTAATGGTGAAAAACACTGCATCTCACTAAGTGACATTGTTTATTGCGGTTTTACGACGGTTCATATCTTAACCTAACTTAACCTAACCTAACCTAACCTAACCTAACCCAACCCAACCCAACCCAACCTAACCTAACCCAACCAAAACCAACCTAACCTAAACTAACCTAACCTAACCTAACCTAACACAACTCAACCCAACCTAACCTAACCTAACCCAACCCAACCCAACCCAACCTAACCTAACCAAAACTAACCTGACCTAACCTAACCTAACCTTACCTAACCTAACCTAACCTTACCTAACGTAACCTAACCTAACCTAACGTAACCTAACCTAACCTAACGTAACCTAACCTAACCTAACCCAACCTAACCCAACCCAACCCAAACCAACCTAACCTAATCCAACCCAAACCAACCTAACCTAACCTAACCTAACCTAACCTAACGACGGTTGCAAGCGCTTTCACATTAGATCTCGCAGTTTCCGACTTGGTGAAAAACACTGCATCTCACTAAGTGACATTGTTTAATGCGGTTTTACGACGGTTCATATCTTAACATAACCTAACATCGCACTTGTATCTAAAAACGCTCTATTACACTGTTTCGTTCGCAAATAAGATATTTGCATAACCTCACAGTTTTTTCTCCAACTTATTGCAGTACAGAACGCTGTATCTCGCTAAATGACACCGTTGTTTAAGGTTTCACGATGCTTGCATGTGCTTTAACGAGAATATCACAATATAGCAGTTTCGCACTTGTAACGGTACAACATGCAGTATCTGGCTTGTTCGTGCCGTTTTAAGTGCTTTCACAACATTTCACCTTTTGCAGTTTCGTACATGCAATAATACAACACTATCTCGGTAGATGTCCTTTTTGGTGGTTTCACGACGCTACCTAGCTTAAACCAACATAACTCAACCTAACATAACCTTCGCACTTCTATCGTTAGAAAACGTTTTACTCGCTACTTTACAATGCTCTCTACAACATTACGACGGTTTCATGTGCTTTCACATTAAATATCGCAGTTCCCGACTTGTAATGGTGAAAAACACTGCATCTCAATAAGTGACTTTGTTTAATGCGGTTTTACGACGGTTCATATCTTAACCTAACCTAACATTCGCACTTGTATCTAAAAACGCTCTATTACACTGTTTCGTTCACAATTACGATAATTGCATAACCTCACAGTTTTTCAGCAACTTATTGCAGTACAGAACGCTGTATCTCGCTAAATGACATCGTTCTTTAAGGTTTCACGATGCTTGCATGCGCTTTATAGAGAATGTCACAACATAGCAGTTTCGCACTTGTAACGGTACAACACACAGTATCTGGCTTGTTCATGCCGTTTTGTGTGCTTTCACATTTCACCTATCGCAGTTTTGTAGTCAAAATAAAACAACACTATCTCGTTAGATGACGTCGTTTTTGGTGGTTTCATGACGCTACCTAGCTTAATCTAACTCAACCTAACATAACCTTCGCACTTCTATCGTTAGAAAACGTTTTACTAGCTACTTTACAATGCATGCTACAACATTACGACGGTTCATGCGATTTAACATAAGATATCACAGTTCCCGACTTGTAATGGTGAAAAACACTGGATCTCACTAAGTGACAATGTTTAATGTGGTTTTACGATGGTTCATATCTTAACCTAACCTAACATTCGCACTTGTATCTCGAAACGCTCAATTACCCTGTTTCGTTCACAATTACGATATTTGCAGGACCTCACAGTTTTTCACCAACTTATTACAGTACAGAACGCTGTATCTCGCTAAATGACATCATTATTTAAGGTTTCAAATTGCTTGCATGCGCTTTAAGGAGAATATCACAACATAGCAGTTTCGCACTTGTAACGGTACAACACGCATTATTTGGCTTGTTCATGCCGTTTTGTGTGCTTTCACAACATTTCACCTATCGCAGTTTCGTACTTGCCATAAAACAACACTATCTCGTTAGATGACGTCGTTTTTGGTGGTGTCACGACGCTACCTAGCTTGAACTAACATAACTCAACCTAACATAACCTTCGCACTTCTATCGTTAGAAAACGTTTTACTCGGTACTTTACATTGCTTTCTACAACATTACGACGGTATCAAGCGCTTTCACATTAGATATCGCAGTTCCCGACTTCTAATGGTGAAAAACACTGCATCTCGCTAAGTGACATTGTTTATTGCGGTCTTACGACGGTCCATATCTTAACCTAACCTAACCTAACCTTACCTAACCTAACTTAACCTAACTTAACCTAACCTAACTTAACCTAACCTAACCTAACCTAACCTAACCCAACCCAACCCAACCCAACCCAACCCAACCCAACCTAACCTAACCTAACCTAACCCAACCACACCCAACCCAACCCAACCCAACTTAACCTAACCTAACCTGACCTAACCTAACCTAACCTAACCCAACAAACCCAACCCAACCTAACCTAACCAAACCTAACCTAACCTAACCTAACTTTACCTAACCTAACCTAACGTAACCTAACGTAACCTAACCTAACCTAATCTAACGTAACCTAACCTAACCTAACCTAACGTACGTAACCTAACCTAACCTAACCCAACCTAACCCAACCCAACCCAACCCAACCCAACCTAACCTAATCCAACCCAAACCAACCTAACCTAACCTAACCTAACCTAACGACGGTTGCAAGCGCTTTCACATTAGATATCGCAGTTCCCGACTTGTAATGGTGAAAAACACTGCATCTCACTAAGTGACATTGTTTAATGCGGTTTTACGACGGTTCATTTTTTAACATAACCTAACATCGCAATTGTATATTAAAAACGCTCTATTACACTGTTTCGTTCACAAATACGATAATTTCATAACCTCACAGTTTTTCAGCATTTTATTGCAGTACAGAACGCTGTATCTCGCTAAATGACATCGTTCTTTAAGGTTTCACGATGCTTGCATGCGCTTTAACGAGAATATCACAATATAGCAGTTTCGCACTTGTAACGGTACAACACGCAGTATTTGGCTCGTTCATGCCGTTTTGTGCTTTTACAACATTTCACCTATTGCAGTTTCATACATGCAATAAAACAACACTATCTCGTTAGATGACGTCCTTTTTGGTGGTTTCACGACGCTACCTAGCTTAAACATAACTCAACCTAACATAACCTTCGGACTTCTATCGTTAGAAAACGTTTTACTCACTACTTTACAATGCTCTCTACAACATTACGACGGTTTCATGCGCTTTCACATTAGATATCGCAGTTCCCGACTTGTAATGGTGAAAAACACTCTATCTCACTAAGTGACATTGTTTATTGCGGTTTTACAACGGTTCATATCTTAACCTAACCTAACATTCGCACTTGTATCTCAAAACGCTCAATTACACTGTTTCGTTCACAATTACGCTTTTTGCATGACCTCACAGTTTTTCACCTACTTATTACAGTACAGAACGCTGTATCTCGCTAAATGACATCATTCTTTAAGGTTTCACAATGCTTGCATGCGCTTAAACGAGAATATCACAACATAGCAGTTTCGCACTTGTAACGGTACAACACGCAGTATTTGGCTTGTTCATGCCGTTTTGTGTGCTTTCACATTTCACCTATCGCAGTTTCGTACTTGCAATAAAACAGCACTATCTCGTTATAATGACGTAGTTTTTGGTGGTTTCACGACGCTACCTAGCTTAAACTAACATAACTCAACCTTACATAACCTTCGCACTTCTATCATTAGAAAACGTTTTACTCGCTACTTTACAATGCTTTCTACAACATCACGACGGTTTCACGCGATTTAACATAAGATATCGCAGTTCCCGACTTGTAATGGTGAAAAACGCTGCATCTCACTAAGTGACATTGTTTATTGCGGTTTTACGACGGTTCATATCTTAACCTAACCTAACCTAACCTTACCTAACCTAACTTAACCTAACTTAACCTAACCTAACTTAACCTAACTTAACCTAACCTAACCTAACCTAACCTAACCTAACACAACACAACCCAACCTAACCTAACCTAACCTAACCACACCCAACCTAACCTAACCTAACCTAACCTAACCCAACCCAACCCAACCCAACCCAACCTAACCTAACCCAACCCAAACCAACCTAACCTAAACTAACCTAACCTAACCTAACCTAACACAACTCAACCCAACCTAACCTAACCCAACCCAACCCAACCCAACCCAACCTAACCTAACCAAAACTAACCTAACCTAACCTAACCTAACCTAACCTTACCTAACCTAACCTAACCTAACCTAACGTAACCTAACCTAACCTAACGTAACCTAACCTAACCTAACCTAACGTAACCTAACCTAACCTAACCCAACCTAACCCAACCTAACCCAACCCAACCCAACCGAACCTAACCTAATCCAACCCAAACCAACCTAACCTAACCTTACCTAACCTAACCTAACGACGGTTGCAAGCGCTTTCACATTAGATATCGCAGTTTTCGACTTGTAATGGTGAAAAACACTGCATCTCACTAAGTGACATTGTTTAATGCGGTTTTACGACGGTTCATATGTTAACATAACCTAACATCGCACTTGTAGCTAAAAACGCTCTATTACAGTGTTTCGTTCGCAAATAAGATATTTGCATAACCTCACAGTTTTTCACCAACTTATTGCAGTACAGAATGATGTATCTCGCTAAATGACACCGTTTAAGGTTTCACGATGCTTGCATGTGCTTTAACGAGTATATCACAATATAGCAGTTTCGCACTTTTAACGGTACAACACGCAGTATCTGGCTTGTTCGTGCCGTTTTAAGTGCTTTCACAACATTTCACCTATTGCAGTTTCGTACATGCAATAATACAACACTATCTCGGTAGATGACGTCCTTTTTGGTGGTTTCACGACGCTACCTAGCTTAAACGAACATAACTCAACCTAACATAACCTTCGCACTTCTATCGTTAGAAAACGTTTTACTCGCTACTTTACAATGCTCTCTACAACATTACGACGGTTTCATGCGCTTTCACATTAAATATCGCAGTTCCCGACTTGTAATGGTGAAAAACACTGCATCTCAATAAGTGACTTTGTTTAATGCGGTTTTACGACGGTTCATATCTTAACCTAACCTAACATTCGCACTTGTATCTAAAAACGCTCTATTACACTGTTTCGTTCACAACTACGATAATTGCATAACCTCACAGTTTTCCAGCAACTTATTGCAGTACAGAACGCTGTATCTCGCTAAATGACATCGTTCTTTAAGGTTTCACGATGCTTGCATGCGCTTTAACGAGAATATCACAATGTAGCAGTTTCGCACTTGTAACGGTACAACACACAGTATCTGGCTTGTTCATGCCGTTTTGTGTCCTTTCACAATATTTGACCTATTGCAGTTTCGTAGTCGCAATAAAACACCACTATCTCATAAGATGACGTCGTTTTTGGTGGTTTCACGACGTTACCTAGCTTAAACTAACATAACTCAACCTAAAATAACCTTCGCACTTCTATCGTTAGAAAACGTTTTACTGGCCACTCTTCAATGCTTTCTACAACATTACGATGGTTTCATGCGATTTAACATAGGATATCACAGTTCTCGACTTGTAATGGTGAAAAACACTGGATCTCACTAAGTGACATTGTTTAATGTGGTTTTACGACGGTTCATATCTTAACCTAACCTAAGATTCGCACTTGTATCTCAAAACGCTCATTTACACTGTTTCGTTCACAATTACGATATTTGCATGACCTCACAGTTTTTCACCAACTTATTACAGTACAGAACGCTGTATCTCGCTAAATGACATCATTCTTTAAGGTTTCACAATGCTTGCATGCGCTTTAACGAGAATATCACAACATAGCAGTTTCGCACTTGTAACTGTACAACACGCAGTATTTGGCTTGTTCATGCCGTTTTGTGTGCTTTCACAACATTTCAGCTATCGCAGTTTCGTACTCGCAATAAAACAACACTATCTCGTTAGATGACGTCGTTTTTGGTGGTTTCACGATGCTACCTAGCTTGAACTAACATAACCTAACATAACCTTCGCACTTCTATCGTTAGAAAACGTTTTACTGGCTACTCTTCAATGCTTTCTACAACATTACGATGGTTTCATGCGATTTAACATAGGATATCACAGTTCTCGACTTGTAATGGTGAAAAACACTGGATCTCACTAAGTGACATTGTTTAATGTGGTTTTACGACGGTTCATATCTTAACCTAACCTAAGACTCGCACTTGTATCTCAAAACGCTCATTTACACTGTTTCGTTCACAATTACGATATTTGCATGACCTCACAGTTTTTCACCAACTTATTACAGTACAGAACGCTGTATCTCGCTAAATGACATCATTCTTTAAGGTTTCACAATGCTTGCATGCGCTTTAACGAGAATATCACAACATAGCAGTTTCGCACTTGTAACTGTACAACACGCAGTATTTGGCTTGTTCATGCCGTTTTGTGTGCTTTCACATTTCAGCTATCGCAGTTTCGTACTCGCAATAAAACAACACTATCTCGTTAGATGACGTCGTTTTTGGTGGTTTCACGACGCTACCTAGCTTGAACTAACATAACCTAACATAACCTTCGCACTTCTATCGTTAGAAAACGTTTTACTCGGTACTTTACATTGCTTTCTACAACATTACGACGGTATCAAGCGCTTTCACATTAGATATCGCAGTTCCCGACTTGTAATGGTGAAAAACACTCTATCTCACTAAGTGACATTGTTAATTGCGGTTTTACAAT
Organism: Rhipicephalus microplus; assembly: GCF_043290135.1. Taxonomy (NCBI): domain Eukaryota; kingdom Metazoa; phylum Arthropoda; class Arachnida; order Ixodida; family Ixodidae; genus Rhipicephalus; species Rhipicephalus microplus. The sequence continues at coordinate 440,133 of NW_027464703.1, forward strand.
GGTTCATATCTTAACCTAACCTAACATTTGCACTTGTATCTCAAAACGCTCAATTACACTGTTTCGTTTACAACTACGATATTTGCATGACCTCACAGTTTTTCACCAACTTATTACAGTACGGAACGCTGTATCTCGCTAAATGACATCATTCTCTAAGGTTTCACAATGCTTGCAGGCGCTTTAACGAGAATATCACAACATAGCAGTTTCGCACTTGTAACGGTACAACACGCAGTATTTAGCTTGTTCATGCCGTTTTGTGTGCTTTCACAACATTTCAGCTATCGCAGTTTCGTACTCGCAATAAAACAACACTATCTCGTTAGATGACGTCGTTTTTGGTGGTTTCACGACGCTACCTAGCTTAAACTAACATAACTCAACCTAACATAACCTTCGCACTTCTATCGTTAGAAAACGTTTTACTCGGTACTTTACATTGCTTTCTACAACATTACGACGGTATCAAGCGCTTTCACAATAGATATCGCAGTTCCCGACTTCTAGTGGTGAAAAACACTGCATCTCACTAAGTGACATTGTTTATTGCGGTTTTACGACGGTCCATATCTTAACCTAACCTAACCTAACCTAACCTTACCTAACCTAACTTAACCTAACTTAACCTAACCTAACTTAACCTAACCTAACCTAACCTAACCCAACACAACCCAACCCAACCCAACCTAACCTAACCTAACCTAACCCAACCACACCCAACCCAACCCAACCTAACCTAACCTAATCTTACCTAACCTAACCTAACCCAACCCAACCCAACCTAACATAAACTAACCTAACCTAACCTAACCTAACACAACCCAACCCAACCTAACCTAACCTAACCTAACCTAACCCAACCCAACCTAACCTAACCCAAGCTAACCTAACCCAACCTAACCTAACCTAACATAACATAACCTAACCTAACCCAACCGAACCCAACCCAACCCAACCTAACCTAACCTAACCAAACCTAACCTAACCTAACCTAACCTTACCTAACCTAACCTAACCTAACCTAACCTAACGTAACCTAACCTAACCTAATCTAACGTAACCTAACCTAACCTAACCTAACGTAACGTAACCTAACCTAACCTAACCTAACCCAACCTAACCCAACCCAACCCAACCCAACCCAACCTAACCTAATCCAACCCAAACCAACCTAACCTAACCTAACCTAACCTAACGACGGTTGCAAGCGCTTTCACATTAGATATCGCAGTTCCCGACTTGTAATGGTGAAAAACACTGCATCTCACTAAGTGACATTGTTTAATGCGGTTTTACGACGGTTCATATCTTAACATAACCTAACATCGCACTTGTATACTAAAAACGCTCTATTACACTGTTTCGTTCACAAATACGATATTTGCATATCCTCACAGTTTTTCACCAACTTATTACAGTACAGAACGCTGTATCTCGCCAAATGACATCGTTCTTTAAGGTTTCACGATGCTTGCATGCGCTTTAACGAGAATATCACAATATGGTGATGATGTCGCCTTACGTGCGTCTACTTGTGCAGGTTTTGGCGTGGTTCTTCGCGGACGCAGCAGCGGCCTATGTTATTGCTGGACAACACTATCAATGGACCCCGATGAAGAATGCGCACCAGCCCTCGAAAGAACTCAACCACTGCGCAACTAGATCATCGCCAGTGGCGTCAACGATGCTGTGCCACGTGGACTTCGTCGACTGCGCACCCCCGTGGAGCACGATGACGTCCTCCTCCTCCCCGATAGCAAGCTGCCCGGAGCATATAAAAACAAGGGCCATGGTCTCGACCTTCAGTGGACGCGGCAGCAACGCCGTGATGATGTCGCCTTACGTGCGTCTACTTGTGCAGGTTGGAGATCGAAAGTATGGTTTTCGTAGTAACTGTACCTGCCTGATTGTGCTGCCGTGTACACACACTGTTCTTGGTTGCCTAAATGACTGTGTTTCAGTTGTAAGCCTGTTACTGAAGTTGTCCGGTGACGTAGAGGAAAATCCTGGGCCCGAGGTTGAAAAAATGCTGGAGGAAATATTAAGTAACCAGACTAAACTACTAGCAAAAGGTAATGAAATTCAGGCCAAGCAGACATCTACGGATGCCAGCATTTCCGACATGCATGTTAGGCTCCAGACTATTGAAAAACAACTTGAAGGGTTGGGTGAAATACAGAGCCGGCTTACAATGATAGAATCAAGTGTTGGTCGCCATGACAGTGAATTGACGGCTCTTGCCAGGCAGATCGATGACTTAGATAATCGTTCTAGACGCAACAACTTTATGGTACGCGGAGTGGAAGAAGAAGAATTTGAGGATGAGGCAGTACTCTTAAGTAAGGTGAATGACGATATCTTTGACAAATTACTTGGCTCAAAGTGTAGCTCCATTGAGAGAATTCACCGTCTAGGAAAGAAAATACCTGGAAGAAGCCGTCCGGTCATCTTGAAAGTGGGAGACTACAGGGACAAAACCAAAATACTGAAAAACTGCCGCAACCTCAAGGGGACACAATTCAGTATCAGCGAAGATTACTCTAAACGAGTAGTTGAAATCAGAAAACAACTATGGATTTCATCAGCGGATGAAAGAGCAAAGGGAGCAAAGGTTAAACTAATCATCGATAAATTGAAAGTAAACAACGTTCTCTATGGCTGGATTGAGGCTACCAACGAGCGATTCAGGTATGCTAGCCCAGGTATTACCAGCTCTGACTGACGCAAATCGAGACCGACCGCATCTGTTAAGGTTATTAATGTAAACGCCAGAAGTTTGCTGAATAAAGCTGATGCAGTTGAAGCCGCAATCCTGGAGCATGAACCGGATATAATGGTCGTAACAGAGACTTGGTTACACACGGATGTAGCAGATTTTGAAGTAACACCTACAGGTTACACAATTGTTAGAAAAGACCGGCAAGGAAGAGGTGGTGGTGTTGCGTTTCTTATTAAAGACAACATTAGGTTTTCAGTGTTGGATGATAACTATGACATAGAAATGTTGTGGATTAGGTGTGGGTTCAGCGAGCGAACTGTGTATATTGGAGGGATTTATAGAGCGCCGAATTCCTTTCTTGATATAATCGCAAAGCTAAGAACTTTTATGGATTCTAATTTTAGCCCCCAAGATAACGTATTATTATTAGGGGACTTCAATCTTCCGGATATTAATTGGCTAACCCAGTCTCCTGGATCGGAACAGGTTGAGGTGCTGAGCAACTACTGGAGCTGGCATTCTGCTACGGGCTAACGCAAACTGTCACTGAATTTACTCGGATAGGGACTACAAGGTCATCTATTCTTGATTTGGTTTTTGTGTCCCCAAAGCTGTTGCCGTTACTCAGCCGTTGTGAAGTTGTAGAAGGCCTATCCGACCACAGAATGGTAGTAACGCGCCTAGCATTGTCCCCAGACACCTTGGGTAAACCCACACTTAGCACTGTATTGAATTTTATGGCGGCTGATGATGTGTCTATTTTGGACTATCTTGAAAGGTCCTTTGATGAATTTCAGGTCCTTTACAACACTGACTGCAGCACTGATAGGCTATGGCATTTCTTTTCAATTGTTGTAGGGAAGTGCATAGACAGCTATGTACCCAGGATTAGAAAACGCATTTGTAAAACCAATCCCTGGATTACCAGAAAAATCATTCACACAAAAAGAAAACTAAAACTGAAACAAAAATCTTGTGCAAAAAATTGTACCCCTGAAGGAACAGCTTGCATTTCTTCAATGAGACAAGAACTGAAACGTCTGATCAAACAATCCAGGGATCGGTTTTTCAATGTGACATTGACGAAATACTTGAAGGAAGCCCCCTCAAGGTTTTGGCGCTTTATAACTACCCCAGCAAGCTCCCCGAGGCTACCTGAAATTACTCAACAACGTGTTGATGATTTCAATTCTTTTTTTGCTTCTGTGTTTACTCATGATAATGGCATTTTGCCCGAATTTTCTACGTCATCATTGCAGCGGCCGATCGATGTTGTGGTAATTAGCGAAGAGGGTGTCCTAAATCTTTTACTTAATATAAATACAAGAAAAATCCCTGGCCCTGATGGTATACCAAACGAATTTCTGTACAGATACGCTGAATGGGCGGCTCGCTTCCTTACAAAAATATTTCAGTCGTCCCTGCGCAGTGGCTCTTTTCCACTAGCGTGGAAGCGGGCTAAAATTACCCCTGTTCACAAAAGTGGCTCCTCACGGGACGAGCGCAACTACCGTCCTATTTCGCTTATCAGTACATGTTCAAAGATACTCGAGCACATTATTAACAAACACCTGATGTCCTATCTTGATACGCACAATCTATTATTTTCGAAGCAGCATGGCTTCCGCCGAGGCTTATCTACAGCTACACAGTTAATCGAATTTGTTCATGATCTTTCAAAAACTATCAATTTGCGTGGTCAAACTGAAGTGGTATATTTGGATTTCGCAAAGGCATTTGATAGTGTCGCACTCAAAGCTCCTGTTTAAAATTGACAAAACGTTTCAAAATAATCACTTGACAAAATGGTTTTCATCCTATCTCAGCTGCCGTCAGCAGTTTGTTCAAATAAAAAATAAACAGTCTAGAGCAGTTGCAGTGAATTCTGGAGTTCCCCAGGGGAGCGTGCTGGGTCCCCTTTTATTTTTGTTATATATAAATGACCTACCAAACCGCGTTACGGTCCCGATAAGGTTGTTTGCCGATGACTGTGTTGTTTATAGCAGAATCGAGACTGAACATGACCAAGTTAATCTAAACAACAATCTTCAAAGAATAAAGGATTGGTGCGAAGAATGGCAAATGAGTTTGAACACAGAAAAAACAGTCTTTATGACTATAACTAGAAAGAAAGCACCTCTAGATTACAACTACCAGATTGGCAATGCTTTCCTCAAGCGTGTACAAAACTATAAATATCTTGGGTTATGGTTCACGCCCGACCTCCGGTGGAACACTCATATTGATAATGTATGCTCCAGGGCTACCAAGGCATTGTATAGCCTTAGACGTAACCTTTATACCGCCCCATCTGATATAAAGTGTCTTGCTTACAAAACTCTTGTCAGACCTATTATCGAATATTATAAAATTGTCTGGGACCCTTACACAAAGACAAACTGCAATAAAATAATAAAAATACAGCGACTTGGTGCGAGATTTATTTTTAATAAATACCGCCGACATCATTCTCCTACTGAACTCTGTAAAAAAGCTGGACTGGATAGTCCTGAACTTAGGACGAGGATTGAGCGTCTGAAATTCCTCTTCCAGTTAATTCATAATCATTTTAAACTAAACTATTCAGATTACTTCCAGGTCAACACACAAGAACACTCCAGACATCGCCATAATATGTATATACCACCCCTAGTCCCACGTAACGATTGCTTTAAGTACAGTAACTTTCCACGTGCTATTGAAGATTGGAATATCCTGCCAGAGTCTATAATTGGTTGTTCCTCGCTTACATCATTTGAACAGAATCTAAAACGTTTATTTTCCGAATAACAGTGACATGTTTTTTTTTTTGGCGTGTGTGTGTACTTTTTGTTGGATGCATGATTCTGCAGTAGTTGTCTTTCAAATCTTCAGCGCGGTGCAAAAGTGCCGCCTCAAATGCGTCATGTGCTTTTCTGCGCATATGTATTGCATCGCATGTGTGTTCCATTTATGTATGTTATGTAAAACTTCGAGTTGCTGGTCACAATAATACTGAGAAATTATCTCGAGACCTGTACGGTACTTCTCTTTTGCAAATAATTGTTTGTACTTCCACCCTGTAACGGCCCACTTCTGGGCTAACAGTATAAATAAATGAAATGAAATGAAATGAAATAGCAGTTTCGCACTTGTAACGGTACAACACGCAGTACCTGGCTAGTTCATGCCGTTTTGTGTCCTTTCACAATATTTGACCTATTGCAGTTTCGTAGTCGCAATAAAACACCACTATCTCATATGATGACGTCGTTTTTGGTGGTTTCACGACGTTACCTAGCTTAAACTAACATAACTCAACCTAACATAACCTTCGCACTTCTATCGTTAGAAAACGTTTTACTCGGTACTTTACAATGCTTTCTACAACATTACGACGGTATCAAGAGCTTTCACATTAGATATCGCAGTTCCCGACTTGTAATGGTGAAAAACACTGCATCTCACTAAGTGACATTGTTTAATGCGATTTTACGACGGTTCATATCTTAACACAACCTAACATCGCATTTGTATCTAAAAACGCTCTATTAAACTGTTTCGTTCACAAATACGATATTTGCATAACCTCACAGTTTTTCACCAACTTATTGCAGTACAGAACTCTGTATCTCGCTAAATCACATCGTTCTTCAAGGTTTCACGATGCTTGCTTGCGCTTTATAGAGAATGTCACAACATAGCAGTTTCGCACTTGTAACGGTACAACACACAGTATCTGGCTTGTTCATGCCGTTTTGTGTGCTTTCACATTTCACCTATCGCAGTTTGGTAGTCAAAATAAAATAACACTATCTCGTTAGATGACGTCGTTTTTGGTGGTTTCATGACGCTACCTAGCTTAAACTAACTCAACCTAACATAACCTTCGCACTTCTATCGTTAGAAAACGTTTTACTAGCTACTTTACAATGCTTGCTACAACATTACGACGGTTCATGCGATTTAACATAAGATATCACAGTTCCCGACTTGTAATGGTGAAAAACACTGGATCTCACTAAGTGACAATGTTTAATGTGGTTTTACGATGGTTCATATCTTAACCTAACCTAACATTCGCACTTGTATCTCGAAACGCTCAATTACCCTGTTTCGTTCACAATTACGATATTTGCAGGACCTCACAGTTTTTCACCAACTTATTACAGTACAGAACGCTGTATCTCGCTAAATGACATCATTATTTAAGGTTTCAAATTGCTTGCATGCGCTTTAAGGAGAATATCACAACATAGCAGTTTCGCACTTGTAACTGTACAACACGCAGTATTTGGCTTGTTCATGCCGTTTTGTGTGCTTTCAAAACATTTCACCTATCGCAGTTTCGTACTTGCCATAAAACGACACTATCTCGTTAGATGACGTCGTTTTTGGTGGTTTCACGACGCTACCTAGCTTAAACTAACATAACTCAACCTAACATAACCTTCGCACTTCTATCATTAGAAAACGGTTTACTCGGTACTTTACATTGCTTTCTACAACATTACGACGGTATCAAGCGCTTTCACATTAGATATCGCAGTTCCCCACTTCTAATGGTGAAAAACACTGCATCTCACTAAGTGACATTGTTTATTGCGGTTTTACGACAGTTCATATCTTAACCTAACCTAACCTAACCTTACCTTACCTAACCTAACAACCTAACTTAACCTAACCTAACTTAACCTAACCTAACCTAACCTAACCTAAACTAACCTAACCTAACCTAACCTAACCTAACCTAACACAACCCAACCCAACCTAACCTAACCTAACCTAACCCAACCCAACCTAACCTAACCCAACCTAACCTAACCCAACCTAACCTAACATAACCTAACCTAACCCAACCGAACCCAACCCAACCTAACCTAACCAAACCTAACCTAACCTAACCTAACCTAACGTAACCTAACCTAATCTAACGTAACCTAACCTAACCTAACGTAACGTAACCTAACCTAACCTAACCTAACCCAACCTAACCCAACCCAACCCAACCTAACCTAATCCAACCCAAACCAACCTAACCTAACCTAGCCTAACCTAACGACGGTTGCAAGCGCTTTCACATTAGATATCGCAGTTCCCGACTTGTAATGGTGAAAAACACTGCATCTCACTGACATTGTTTAATGCGGTTTTACGACGGTTCATATCTTACCATAACCTAACATCGCACTTGTATACTAAAAACGCTCTATTACACTGTTTCGTTCACAAATACGATATTTGCATATCCTCACAGTTTTTCACCAACTTATTACAGTACAGAACGCTGTATCTCGCTAAATGACATCGTTCTTCAAGGTTTCACGATGCTTGCATGCGCTTTAACGAGAATATCACAATATAGCAGTTTCGCACTTGTAACGGTACAACACGCAGTACCTGGCTAGTTCATGCCGTTTTGTGTCCTTTCACAATATTTGACCTATTGCAGTTTCGTAGTCGCAATAAAACACCACTATCTCATAAGATGACGTCGTTTTTGGTGGTTTCACGACGTTACCTAGCTTTAACATAACTCAACCTAACATAACCTTCGCACTTCTATCGTTAGAAAACGTTTTACTCGGTACTTTACATTGCTTTCTACAACATTACGACGGTATCAAGCGCTTTCACAGTAGATATCGCAGTTCCCGACTTGTAATGGTGAAAAACACTGCATCTCACTAAGTGACCTTGTTTAATGCGGTTTTACGACGGTTCATATCTTAACATAACCTAACATCGCATTTGTATCTAAAAACGCTCTATCACACTGTTTCGTTCACAAGTACGATATTTGCATATCCTCACAGTTTTTCACCAACTTATTACAGTACAGAACGCTGTATCTCGCTAAATGACATCGTTCTTCAAGGTTTCACGATGCTTGCATGCGCTTTAACGAGAATATCACAATATAGCAGTTTCGCACTTGTAACGGTACAACACGCAGTACCTGGCTAGTTCATGCCGTTTTGTGTCCTTTCACAATATTTGACCTATTGCAGTTTCGTAGTCGCAATAAAACACCACTATCTCATAAGATGACGTCGTTTTTGGTGGTTTCACGACGTTACCTAGCTTTAACATAACTCAACCTAACATAACCTTCGCACTTCTATCGTTAGAAAACGTTTTACTCGGTACTTTACATTGCTTTCTACAACATTACGACGGTATCAAGCGCTTTCACAGTAGATATCGCAGTTCCCGACTTGTAATGGTGAAAAACACTGCATCTCACTAAGTGACATTGTTTAATGCGGTTATACGACGGTTCATATCTTACCATAACCTAACATCGCACTTGTATACTAAAAACGCTCTATTACACTGTTTCGTTCACAAATACGATATTTGCATATCCTCACAGTTTTTCACCAACTTATTACAGTACAGAACGCTGTATCTCGCTAAATGACATCGTTCTTCAAGGTTTCACGATGCTTGCATGCGCTTTAACGAGAATATCACAATATAGCAGTTTCGCACTTGTAACGGTACAACACGCAGTACCTGGCTAGTTCATGCCGTTTTGTGTCCTTTCACAATATTTGACCTATTGCAGTTTCGTAGTCGCAATAAAACACCACTATCTCATTAGATGACGTCGTTTTTGGTGGTTTCACGACGCTACCTAGCTTAAACTATCTCAACCTAAAATAACCTTCGCACTTCTATCGTTAGAAAACGTTTTACTGGCTACTTTACAATGCTTTCTACTACATTACGACGGTTTCATGCGATTTAACATAGGATATCACAGTTCTCGACTTGTAATGGTGAAAAACACTGGATCTCACTAAGTGACATTGTTTAATGTGGTTTTACGACGGTTCATATCTTAACCTAACCTAAGATTCGCACTTATATCTCAAAACGCTCATTTACACTGTTTCGTTCACAATTACGATATTTGCATAACCTCACAGTTTTTCAGCAACTTATTGCAGTACAGAACGCTGTATCTCGCTAAATGACATCGTTCTTTAAGGTTTCACGATGCTTTCATGCGCTTTAACGAGAATATCACAACAGCAGTTTCGCATTTGTAACGGTACAACATGCAGTATCTGGCTTGTTCGTGCCGTTTTAAGTGCTTTCACAACATTTCACCTTTTGCAGTTTCGTACATGCAATAATACAACACTATCTCGGTAGATGTCCTTTTTGGTGGTTTCACGACGCTACCGAGCTTAAACCAACATAACTCAACCTAACATAACCTTCGCACTTCTATCGTTAGAAAACGTTTTACTCGCTACTTTACAATGCTCTCTACAACATTACGACGGTTTCATGTGCTTTCACATTAAATATCGCAGTTCCCGACTTGTAATGGTGAAAAACACTGCATCTCAATAAGTGACTTTGTTTAATGCGGTTTTACGACGGTTCATATCTTAACCTAACCTAACATTCGCACTTGTATCTAAAAACGCTCTATTACACTGTTTCGTTCACAATTACGATAATTGCATAACCTCACAGTTTTTCAGCAACTTATTGCAGTACAGAACGCTGTATCTCGCTAAATGACATCGTTCTTTAAGGTTTCACGATGCTTGCATGCGCTTTATAGAGAATGTCACAACATAGCAGTTTCGCACTTGTAACGGTACAACACACAGTATCTGGCTTGTTCATGCCGTTTTGTGTGCTTTCACATTTCACCTATCGCAGTTTTGTAGTCAAAATAAAATAACACTATCTCGTTAGATGACGTCGTTTTTGGTGGTTTCATGACGCTACCTAGCTTAAACTAACTCAACCTAACATAACCTTCGCACTTCTATCGTTAGAAAACGTTTTACTAGCTACTTTACAATGCTTGCTACAACATTACGACGGTTCATGCGATTTAACATAAGATATCACAGTTCCCGACTTGTAATGGTGAAAAACACTGGATCTCACTAAGTGACAATGTTTAATGTGGTTTTACGATGGTTCATATCTTAACCTAACCTAACATTCGCACTTGTATCTCGAAACGCTCAATTACCCTGTTTCGTTCACAATTACGATATTTGCAGGACCTCACAGTTTTTCACCAACTTATTACAGTACAGAACGCTGTATCTCGCTAAATGACATCATTATTTAAGGTTTCAAATTGCTTGCATGCGCTTTAAGGAGAATATCACAACATAGCAGTTTCGCACTTGTAACTGTACAACACGCAGTATTTGGCTTGTTCATGCCGTTTTGTGTGCTTTCAAAACATTTCACCTATCGCAGTTTCGTACTTGCCATAAAACGACACTATCTCGTTAGATGACGTCGTTTTTGGTGGTTTCACGACGCTACCTAGCTTAAACTAACATAACTCAACCTAACATAACCTTCGCACTTCTATCATTAGAAAACGGTTTACTCGGTACTTTACATTGCTTTCTACAACATTACGACGGTATCAAGCGCTTTCACATTAGATATCGCAGTTCCCCACTTCTAATGGTGAAAAACACTGCATCTCACTAAGTGACATTGTTTATTGCGGTTTTACGACAGTTCATATCTTAACCTAACCTAACCTAACCTTACCTTACCTAACCTAACTTAACCTAACTTAACCTAACCTAACTTAACCTAACCTAACCTAACCTAACCTAAACTAACCTAACCTAACCTAACCTAACCTAACACAACCCAACCCAACCTAACCTAACCTAACCTAACCCAACCCAACCTAACCTAACCCAACCTAACCTAACCCAACCTAACCTAACATAACCTAACCTAACCCAACCGAACCCAACCCAACCTAACCTAACCAAACCTAACCTAACCTAACCTAACCTAACCTAACGTAACCTAACCTAATCTAACGTAACCTAACCTAACCTAACGTAACGTAACCTAACCTAACCTAACCTAACCCAACCTAACCCAACCCAACCCAACCTAACCTAATCCAACCCAAACCAACCTAACCTAACCTAGCCTAACCTAACGACGGTTGCAAGCGCTTTCACACTAGATATCGCAGTTCCCGACTTGTAATGGTGAAAAACACTGCATCTCACTGACATTGTTTAATGCGGTTTTACGACGGTTCATATCTTACCATAACCTAACATCGCACTTGTATACTAAAAACGCTCTATTACACTGTTTCGTTCACAAATACGATATTTGCATATCCTCACAGTTTTTCACCAACTTATTACAGTACAGAACGCTGTATCTCGCTAAATGACATCGTTCTTCAAGGTTTCACGATGCTTGCATGCGCTTTAACGAGAATATCACAATATAGCAGTTTCGCACTTGTAACGGTACAACACGCAGTACCTGGCTAGTTCATGCCGTTTTGTGTCCTTTCACAATATTTGACCTATTGCAGTTTCGTAGTCGCAATAAAACACCACTATCTCATAAGATGACGTCGTTTTTGGTGGTTTCACGACGTTACCTAGCTTTAACATAACTCAACCTAACATAACCTTCGCACTTCTATCGTTAGAAAACGTTTTACTCGGTACTTTACATTGCTTTCTACAACATTACGACGGTATCAAGCGCTTTCACAGTAGATATCGCAGTTCCCGACTTGTAATGGTGAAAAACACTGCATCTCACTAAGTGACCTTGTTTAATGCGGTTTTACGACGGTTCATATCTTAACATAACCTAACATCGCATTTGTATCTAAAAACGCTCTATCACACTGTTTCGTTCACAAGTACGATATTTGCATACCTCACAGATTTTCACCAACTTATTGCAGTACAGAACTCTGTATCTTGCTAAATCACATCGTTCTTCAAGGTTTCACGATGCTTGCATGCGCTTTAACGAGAATGTCACAACATAGCAGTTTCGCACTTGTAACGGTACAACACGCAGTACCTGGCTAGTTCATGCCGTTTTGTGTCCATTCACAATATTTCACCTATCGCAGTTTCGTAGTCGCAATAAAACAACACTATCTCATTAGATGACGTCGTTTTTGGTGGTTTCACGATGCTACCTAGCCTAAACTATCTCAACCTTCGCACTTCTATCGTTAGAAAACGTTTTACTGGCTACTTTACAATGCTTTCTACAACATTACGACGGTTTCATGCGATTTAACAAAGGATATCACAGTTCTCGACTTGTAATGGTGAAAAACACTGGATCTCACTAAGTGACATTGTTTAATGTGGTTTTACGACGGTTCATATCTTAACCTAACCTAAGATTCGCACTTGTATCTCAAAACGCTCATTTACACTGTTTCGTTCACAATTACGATATTTGCATGACCTCACAGTTTTTCACCAACTTATTACAGTACAGAACGCTGTATCTCGCTAAATGACATCATTCTTTAAGGTTTCACAATGCTTGCATGCGCTTTAAGGAGAATATCACAACATAGCAGTTTCGCACTTGTAACGGTACAACACGCAGTATTTGGCTTGTTCATGCCGTTTTGTGTGCTTTCACAACATTTCACCTATCGCAGTTTCGTACTTGCCATAAAACAACACTATCTCGTTAGATGACGTCGTTTTTGGTGGTGTCACGACGCTACCTAGCTTGAACTAACATAACTCAACCTAACATAACCTTCGCACTTCTATCGTTAGAAAACGTTTTACTCGGTACTTTACATTGCTTTCTACAACATTACGACGGTATCAAGCGCTTTCACATTAGATATCGCAGTTCCCGACTTCTAATGGTGAAAAACACTGCATCTCGCTAAGTGACATTGTTTATTGCGGTCTTACGACGGTCCATATCTTAACCAAACCTAACCTAACCTTACCTAACCTAAGTTAACCTAACTTAACCTAACCTAACTTAACCTAACCTAACCTAACCTAACCTAACCCAACCCAACCCAACCCAACCTAACCTAACCTAACCTAACCCAACCACACCCAACCCAACCCAACCCAACCTAACCTAACCTAACCTGACCTAACCTAACCCAACAAACCCAACCCAACCTAACCTAACCAAACCTAACCTAACCTAACCTAACTTTACCTAACCTAACCTAACGTAACCTAACGTAACCTAACCTAACCTAATCTAACGTAACCTAACCTAACCTAACCTAACGTAACGTAACCTAACCTAACCTAACCCAACCTAACCCAACCCAACCCAACCCAACCTAACCTAATCCAACCCAAACCAACCTAACCTAACGACGGTTGCAAGCGCTTTCACATTAGATATCGCAGTTCCCGACTTGTAATGGTGAAAAACACTGCATCTCACTAAGTGACATTGTTTAATGCGGTTTTACGACGGTTCATTTTTTAACATAACCTAACATCGCACTTGTATATAAAAACGCTCTATTACACTGTTTCGTTCACAAATACGATAATTGCATAACCTCACAGTTTTTCAGCAACTTATTGCAGTACAGAACGCTGTATCTCGCTAAATGACATCGATCTTTAAGGTTTCACGATGCTTGCATGCGCTTTAACGAGAATATCACAATATGGTGATGATGTCGCCTTACGTGCGTCTACTTGTGCAGGTTTTGGCGTGGTTCTTCGCGGACGCAGCAGCGGCCTATGTTATTGCTGGACAACACTATCAATGGACCCCGATGAAGAATGCGCACCAGCCCTCGAAGGAACTCAACCACTGCGCAACTAGATCATCGCCAGTGGCGTCAACGATGCTGTGCCACGTGGACTTCATCGACTGCGCACCCCCGTGGAGCACGATGACGTCCTCCTCCTCCCCGATAGCAAGCTGCCCGGAGCATATAAAAACAAGGGCCATGGTCTCGACCTTCAGTGGACGCGGCAGCAACGCCGTGATGATGTCGCCTTACGTGCGTCTACTTGTGCAGGTTGGTGATCGAAAGTATGGTTTTCGTAGTAACTGTACCTGCCTGATTGTGCTGCCGTGTACACACACTGTTCTTGGTTGCCTAAATGACTGTGTTTCAGTTGTAAGCCTGTTACTGAAGTTGTCCGGTGACGTAGAGGAAAATCCTGGGCCCGAGGTTGAAAAAATGCTGGAGGAAATATTAAGTAACCAGACTAAACTACTAGCAAAAGGTAATGAAATTCAGGCCAAGCAGACATCTACGGATGCCAGCATTTCCGACATGCATGTTAGGCTCCAGACTATTGAAAAACAACTTGAAGGGTTGGGTGAAATACAGAGCCGGCTTACAATGATAGAATCAAGTGTTGGTCGCCATGACAGTGAATTGACGGCTCTTGCCAGGCAGATCGATGACTTAGATAATCGTTCTAGACGCAACAACTTTATGGTACGCGGAGTGGAAGAAGAAGAATTTGAGGATGAGGCAGTACTCTTAAGTAAGGTGAATGACGATATCTTTGACAAATTACTTGGCTCAAAGTGTAGCTCCATTGAGAGAATTCACCGTCTAGGAAAGAAAATACCTGGAAGAAGCCGTCCGGTCATCTTGAAAGTAGGAGACTACAGGGACAAAACCAAAATACTGAAAAACTGCCGCAACCTCAAGGGGACACAATTCAGTATCAGCGAAGATTACTCTAAACGAGTAGTTGAAATCAGAAAACAACTATGGATTTCATCAGCGGATGAAAGAGCAAAGGGAGCAAAGGTTAAACTAATCATCGATAAATTGAAAGTAAACAACGTTCTCTATGGCTGGATTGAGGCTACCAACGAGCGATTCAGGTATGCTAGCCCAGGTATTACCAGCTCTGACTGACGCAAATCGAGACCGACCGCATCTGTTAAGGTTATTAATGTAAACGCCAGAAGTTTGCTGAATAAAGCTGATGCAGTTGAAGCCGCAATCCTGGAGCATGAACCGGATATAATGGTCGTAACAGAGACTTGGTTACACACGGATGTAGCAGATTTTGAAGTAACACCTACAGGTTACACAATTGTTAGAAAAGACCGGCAAGGAAGAGGTGGTGGTGTTGCGTTTCTTATTAAAGACAACATTAGGTTTTCAGTGTTGGATGATAACTATGACATAGAAATGTTGTGGATTAGGTGTGGGTTCAGCGAGCGAACTGTGTATATTGGAGGGATTTATAGAGCGCCGAATTCCTTTCTTGATATAATCGCAAAGCTAAGAACTTTTATGGATTCTAATTTTAGCCCCCAAGATAACGTATTATTATTAGGGGACTTCAATCTTCCGGATATTAATTGGCTATCCCAGTCTCCTGGATCGGAACAGGTTGAGGTGCTGAGCAACTACTGGAGCTGGCATTCTGCTACGGGCTAACGCAAACTGTCACTGAATTTACTCGGATAGGGACTACAAGGTCATCTATCCTTGATTTGGTTTTTGTGTCCCCAAAGCTGTTGCCGTTACTCAGCCGTTGTGAAGTTGTAGAAGGCCTATCCGACCACAGAATGGTAGTAACGCGCCTAGCATTGTCCCCAGACACCTTGGGTAAACCCACACTTAGCACTGTATTGAATTTTATGGCGGCTGATGATGTGTCTATTTTGGACTATCTTGAAAGGTCCTTTGATGAATTTCAGGTCCTTTACAACACTGACTGCAGCACTGATAGGCTATGGCATTTCTTTTCAATTGTTGTAGGGAAGTGCATAGACAGCTATGTACCCAGGATTAGAAAACGCATTTGTAAAACCAATCCCTGGATTACCAGAAAAATCATTCACACAAAAAGAAAACTAAAACTGAAACAAAAATTTTGTGCAAAAAATTGTACCCCTGAAGGAACAGCTTGCATTTCTTCAATGAGACAAGAACTGAAACGTCTGATCAAACAATCCAGGGATCGGTTTTTCAATGTGACATTGACGAAATACTTGAAGGAAGCCCCCTCAAGGTTTTGGCGCTTTATAACTACCCCAGCAAGCTCCCCGAGGCTACCTGAAATTACTCAACAACGTGTTGATGATTTCCATTCTTTTTTTGCTTCTGTGTTTACTCATGATAATGGCATTTTGCCCGAATTTTCTACGTCATCATTGCAGCGGCCGATCGATGTTGTGGTAATTAGCGAAGAGGGTGTCCTAAATCTTTTACTTAATATAAATACAAGAAAAATCCCTGGCCCTGATGGTATACCAAACGAATTTCTGTACAGATACGCTGAATGGGCGGCTCGCTTCCTTACAAAAATATTTCAGTCGTCCCTGCGCAGTGGCTCTTTTCCACTAGCGTGGAAGCGGGCTAAAATTACCCCTGTTCACAAAAGTGGCTCCTCACGGGACGAGCGCAACTACCGTCCTATTTCGCTTATCAGTACATGTTCAAAGATACTCGAGCACATTATTAACAAACACCTGATGTCCTATCTTGATACGCACAAACTATTATTTTCGAAGCAGCATGGCTTCCGCCGAGGCTTATCTACAGCTACACAGTTAATCGAATTTGTTCATGATCTTTCAAAAACTATCAATTTGCGTGGTCAAACTGATGTGGTATATTTGGATTTCGCAAAGGCATTTGATAAAGTGTCGCACTCAAAGCTCCTGTTTAAAATTGACAAAACGTTTCAAAATAATCACTTGACAAAATGGTTTTCATCCTATCTCAGCTGCCGTCAGCAGTTTGTTCAAATAAAAAATAAACAGTCTAGAGCAGTTGCAGTGAATTCTGGAGTTCCCCAGGGGAGCGTGCTGGGTCCCCTTTTATTTTTGTTATATATAAATGACCTACCAAACCGCGTTACGGTCCCGATAAGGTTGTTTGCCGATGACTGTGTTGTTTATAGCAGAATCGAGACTGAACATGACCAAGTTAATCTAAACAACAATCTTCAAAGAATAAAGGATTGGTGCGAAGAATGGCAAATGAGTTTGAACACAGAAAAAACAGTCTTTATGACTATAACTAGAAAGAAAGCACCTCTAGATTACAACTACCAGATTGGCAATGCTTTCCTCAAGCGTGTACAAAACTATAAATATCTTGGGTTATGGTTCACGCCCGACCTCCGGTGGAACACTCATATTGATAATGTATGCTCCAGGGCTACCAAGGCATTGTATAGCCTTAGACGTAACCTTTATACCGCCCCATCTGATATAAAGTGTCTTGCTTACAAAACTCTTGTCAGACCTATTATCGAATATTATAAAATTGTCTGGGACCCTTACACAAAGACAAACTGATATAAAATAACAAAAATACAGCGACTTGGTGCGAGATTTATTTTTAATAAATACCGCCGACATCATTCTCCTACTGAACTCTGTAAAAAAGCTGGACTGGATAGTCCTGAACTTAGGACGAGGATTGAGCGTCTGAAATTCCTCTTCCAGTTAATTCATAATCATTTTAAACTAAACTATTCAGATTACTTCCAGGTCAACACACAAGAACACTCCAGACATCGCCATAATATGTATATACCACCCCTAGTCCCACGTAACGATTGCTTTAAGTACAGTTACTTTCCACGTGCTATTGAAGATTGGAATATCCTGCCAGAGTCTGTAATTGGTTGTTCCTCGCTTACATCATTTGAACAGAATCTAAAACGTTTATTTTCCGAATAACAGTCACACATGTTTTTTTTTTTGGCGTGTGTGTGTACTTTTTGTTGGATGCATGATTCTGCAGTAGTTGTCTTTCAAATCTTCAGCGCGGTGCAAAAGTGCCGCCTCAAATGCGTCATGTGCTTTTCTGCGCATATGTATTGCATGGCATGTGTGTTCCATTTATGTATGTTATGTAAAACTTCGAGTTGCTGGTCACAATAATACTGAGAAATTATCTCGAGACCTGTACGGGACTTCTCTTTTGCAAATAATTGTTTGTACTTCCACCCTGTAACGGCCCACTTCTGGGCTAACAGTATAAATAAATGAAATGAAATGAAATGAAATAGCAGTTTCGCACTTGTAACGGTACAACACGCAGTACCTGGCTAGTTCATGCCGTTTTGTGTCCTTTCACAATATTTGACCTATTGCAGTTTCGTAGTCGCAATAAAACACCACTATCTCATATGATGACGTCGTTTTTGGTGGTTTCACGACGTTACCTAGCTTAAACTAACATAACTCAACCTAACATAACCTTCGCACTTCTATCGTTAGAAAACGTTTTACTCGGTACTTTACAATGCTTTCTACAACATTACGACGGTATCAAGAGCTTTCACATTAGATATCGCAGTTCCCGACTTGTAATGGTGAAAAACACTGCATCTCACTAAGTGACATTGTTTAATGCGATTTTACGACGGTTCATATCTTAACACAACCTAACATCGCATTTGTATCTAAAAACGCTCTATTAAACTGTTTCGTTCACAAATACGATATTTGCATAACCTCACAGTTTTTCACCAACTTATTGCAGTACAGAACTCTGTATCTCGCTAAATCACATCGTTCTTCAAGGTTTCACGAAGCTTGCATGCGCTTTAACGAGAATGTCACAACATAGCAGTTTCGCACTTGTAACGGTACAACACGCAGTACCTGGCTAGTTCATGCCGTTTTGAGTCTTTTCACAATATTTCACCTATCGCAGTTTCGTACTCGCAATAAAACAACACTATCTCGTTAGATGACGTCGTTTTTGGTGGTTTCACGACGCTACCTAGCTTGAACTAACATAACTCAACCTAACATATCCTTCGCACTTCTATCGTTAGAAATCGTTTTACTCGGTACTTTACATTGCTTTCTACAACATTACGACGGTATCGAGCGCTTTCACATTAGATATCGCAGTTCCCGACTTCTAATGGTGAAAAACACTGCATCTCGCTAAGTGACATTGTTTATTGCGGTTTTACGACGGTCCATATCTTAACCTAACCTAACCTAACCTAACCTTACCTAACCTAACCTAACTTAACCTAACTTAACCTAACCTAACTTAACCTAACCTAACCTAACCTAACCCAACCCAACCCAACCCAACCCAACCTAACCTAACCTAACCTAACCTAACCCAACCGAACCCAACTCCACCTAACCTAACCAAACCTAACCTAACCTAACCTAACCTTACCTAACCTAACCTAACCTAACCTAACGTAACCTAACCTAACCTAATCTAACGTAACCTAACCGAACCTAACCTAACGTAACGTAACCTAACCTAACCTAACCTAACCCAACCTAACCCAACCTAACCCAACCTAACCCAACCCAACCCAACCCAACCCAACCTAACCTAATCCAACCCAAACCAACCTAACCTAACCTAACCTAACGACGGTTGCAAGCGCTTTCACATTAG